>NC_045681.1:26265557-26405557 GCF_003331165.1 Xiphophorus hellerii
AGTACCCCCCCCTCAAGGGCGGCTCCAAGACGCCCCCCCAAAAAAAACAGTCCAAAACACAAGGGTGGGCAGAGGGGCGCTGGACGGGGGACCAGAGTCCAAAACAACAAAAAACAACCCACCAGGGTGGGCGGAAACACAGGGAACACTAGGAGTCCAATAAGCAACAAAAAACAACCAGCCCAACCCGGGTGGGCGGAGACGCAGGAGGCAGAACCCATGGGGAATGTCCAGTGGCCGTCCGCGGCGCTGAGGGCGACTGTGAGGAGCTTTAGGGGCCAAGGGTTAGGGTAGGGCCTCGGGAGGAGCACTAAGACCCTCTAACCGTGCCGCCTGTCGGCCTGGAGCCAGGCAGGCCGCCTGGAACCCCATCACCATTGGGACAGTGGCTGGAGCAGTCTCTGGAGCAGGGGCGTGAGGCTCGGGAACACCGGCTGGAACGGGCTCGGGTGCGCCGGCTGGAACGGGCTCCGGTGCGCCGGCTGGAACGGGCTCGGGTGCGCCGGCTTGAACACCGGCTTGAGGTGCTGGTCCCGGAGATGCTGGTGCTGGGCTGGTGGAGCAAAAGTCCAGCTTGGGAGGCAGAGGTTCGCCAGCCATGATGGCAAAAGCTGCCTGGCGTTCCCACTCTGCCTCCTGCTGCAGCTCCACCAAACCCAGCAAACGGAGATGGGCGGACCAGTCCTCCAACACCAGGAGAAGCCTGATGGCAACTCCGAGGCGTCTATACGCGAAATATGGCTCAGCCATAATTTCTCTGAAGTCCTTGATGTTTTCTTTTAACTCTCTCCAGCGTGTTCGGTCCATCTTGATGTTTGTTTTTCTTTGCGTTCCTCACCGTACGTTGTGGTCGGGTCCTCATCTCATTTTGGCATCTGTCTGTTGCATGTATTCTTCAGTTCATTTGTGTTCCCAGTTGCTACCTGTGTTGAGCCCTGGTTCTCCGCTCAGCAGTGCTGCCTGGGATTTGAACTTGTTGAATCTTCCTGGCTGTGTTATTTGGATTATTTATCATTAAACACCATCACATTCACCTCTCCCTGGGTCTCCAAGCGTTCTGCCTCACCATCTACACTGCACTTTATGACAGAGAATAGCAATTTTAGCTTTTCAAAGCTGTTTTTCAAAGTGCATTTAGTTTGTCGGAAATTAATAAACAGGAATTTCTTTGCAGATTTGAGAAGCAGTCTTATAGTTGATGAAGTTTTGCATTCTCCACATATCCAACATTGCCGAGCTCTTTCTACGTTGTGACATTTACTGACAATTTTGTGCAGGAAACATAAAATTCTGCAGGCAACTGTTTGGACAGCACAAAGGGCCTTCCACGCAATTCTTAATTTAGATATCTAAAATTGTAATTACAGATGTGTCCCGTCAAATGACAGATCCAGTGTCGTAATTTGAGATATCTTGAAAGGAATTTTGACTCGTCAAAATGTAATTGAAGATATCTTGAATTTATATTCTTACGAGTCAGAATGTAAATGAATGTAAATGCAATCCTACCCTATAGAATTCTCTAATTATATAGAGAATTACCATTCTCTATAGTCAAAATGCATTTTTAGATATCTAGAACGTAATTATGGATAGTCAGACGAAACCGAATTTATGTTAAAACGGCTTGCCACAGTGAGCCACATTTGCTGTTGCTTTACATTGAGTCAGGAATATTAATGGTCGGGGAAATGACGCAATTAAGGAAAGAATCTGAGAAGGGGACGCAAAGTTTTGATATTAATTGTCAACACTACAATAGCAAGATAACAAGGTCCAAAGGGATCACATTTCACTGGTCAGTAAAAAGCTTGAATTAAAAAATATATACAAAGAAAGTGGAGAGTAAGTTAGTTATGTTAGCTTGGTTCAATAAACACAAAAATAAGGCAACCCACATACATTTTCTGACAGATAATCAGAAGTACAGGTGTTTAAGTTAGCTAATCAACCACCGCGAGTGTTCAGGTGATCACTTCCTAATGATCGCAAAATGGAAATTCAAAAACATAAATCTACAACGGACAAAATGTTCTGTTTGGTGTTTGTACGTACTTTTTGTGTGGGAAATGTTTTTGTGGGATTTTTTTTAGTGTTAATTCCTGATGCACTTGAACGTATTCTTTGCTCGGCACACCCAGGGCTGTAGTTTATTGGTTGCCATGGCAACGAGTCTGCATATGACGTTGAGCTGACAGACTGAGAAAAAAATAATACAATCACCCGTTCCTACATTTTTCCAAGGACAAATTGCATCATTTGTTCATAGAACGTAGCAATACTCAGAGAAATCATCAAATAGGATGAAATATTTCATAAAGTATATAGGAACCAAAGTTTGTTACATTTTAAATCATGGCTCCTATTAAGTAAAATTAAATTATGGGTCATTATAAAGAGAAATTCGATTTGTTCTCTCTTGTTTCTAGAACTGACAGAAACCAAACTATAGATTTATTAGCAGAGAGAAAATTTATTTTACATATCCAAACATCAGCATCTCAGCTTTAAGCCACATTTTATAGAATCCAGTAACATCAATGGTCAATCTATTCACCACCTGCTCCAACCAGACCCAAAAAAGGTTTTGCATCTTTATTATTTGCTATATTAAAGACACATCATATCTCATCTGCTATGTTTAAGTCAGCAGGGCAAAGGTTTTGCCAACCAACTAAGGGACAGCTGTGGAGTCAGAATCACATAATTAAAAAATACAAAGTTTGTACTTACAAGGATTCATTTGGTTTATACAGAAGTTATTATTCTGATTTTGAAATGTTTAATAACATTTTTGATTGTTACAGAATCTCATGTTGTTGATGTTTTTAGCACTTGATAAAATCAGACAATAAAAGACAACTATGTGATAATTCTTCACAAAGAATATTACTGAATTGTGAAACTGTTTTCAACTGTAGGTAAACATTCAGCAAATATACAGACTCATTCCATAAATTAGCATATGACTGAAAAGTCACTTTGTTAGTAATTCCATCAGCAAGTGAAAGACATTATATAGATTAATTAGATTTGTATGTTTTAACATATTTCTATTTTGTAGTAGGTTTAATACTTGCTGAAAGATTATTTTCAAAAGGTACTATTAATCTGACAAGTCTGATCAGGACGTACAGTATATCCTAATTTATTGAATGAGAGTGTCTGGCATTCACATGTAAGTTTTGGCATTATTCTTAGCACTAAAAAAGAAAAGGTCTTCCAGTAAATGTGGGCGCATCTCCGCCCCCTCCCTCCCCCTCACCCGCTCACCCCTGCTCCTCTTCGTCCCCACCAACTTGCAACACAAAGTTACACCCTTGTCTACAACAATAAGTAAAATGATAACTCATGAGAAAAAAGGGAAAGAGATATTTATGATCTCAAGGATTATAGCTTTATCTAAAGACACAAAACTATCTGAAGAAGAATCTAAAGAATATTTAATGTTACAGCTAGGGTTGGAAAAAAATCTATGAAGACAAAGCCAGAGCCGCGTTTATCAGATTTAGAAGGAAATGGTTTGAACAGGGAGAGAAATGTACCAAATATTATTTGTCACGATTTGCGGTAATTGGTGGTGAGGAAGACGTGATGGACCCAGGTTGTAGAATGAATGATGATTTTTTAAAATGAAGAAGGTCAGAATACAACGTCCAGGCAGCACAGGTGAGCAGAAGGCTAGGAGCTCAGAACTGGTAGCAACTGGTAGCTGACAAATGCAATGACACGACACGACAGAATAGACATGAGATGACAGTAAAAACAAGGACCCGACAAGGAACAAGAGACACAGGTAGGATTAAATACTACCTGTATTTAGGGAACAGACACAGCTGGGATCTATCAAGGGGTAGACGGGACAACACGGAGACTCAACTGACATAGAAACCAAAATAAACACACAGAAAACTCAAATTCTCACATTATTTTAATCTAAATTTCCCTACTAATGAGAACACTGAATTTATTTTTTCTAAAGTTAATGATGACATAATTGAAGAGGAAAAAGTGTGTCAAAATATGTGACATCACTTTTACCAAAAATTATACACAGCAGATTCAGAAAATGATGAAAGCATGGACTTATTCCGGCCAAAATGAGGATCCACATGTTATTGACTATTCCTTTAAGACTTTTTTGTGATCAAGAAATTAGCCAGAAAAAAAATCAAATAATCTTTTTGTGGTATGAAACGAAACAAATCCCCTGTGAATGATGGTTTAACAACTGAATTCTAAAAATATTTTACTGATTCACTTGCCCCAATCATGAAAGCAATGTTTGAGGAAGCAATAATAAAGAAATAGGACTTCCGGTTTTGTGACTGATGGAGTAAGATGTGTTGGAGGGAGTTTGTGCAAATCGTTTTTTCTATAAGGTGCATTTGGGCATTTTTGTGTATTTTGACTGTCTTCTAAATCTTACAACGACTCTACTACAGCTCAAGATGCCTCCAAAGCCCAAAAATACGAACAGTTCGACAACTACAATGGCAAGGCCTGGTCTCCTGCCTGCATCCCCGCCTCAACCTGCTGAGACCGATCCACCGCGGGGCTCGGCTAGTAGGCGACCGACTTTGTTAGAAACTTCTGTTGTGACTGTTGCAAACATGGAGGGACCATCTTCATGCACTGATGACATGGTCTCAATCAAGAGCAATTTGGACAAGCTTTTGGCCCAGGTCCTCGCTCCTGACAGTAAATTCGAGGACTTGGAGTCAAGATCTCGACTTAATAACATTAGAATCATAGGACTTCCGGAGGAGCGTAACCCAGTCAGAGCAGACACAATTTCCACCCTGTTTAAAGATGCCTTCAGCCTGGAGAAAGAGCCGGTTGTGGACCGGGCTCACGGATCTCTACAGGCCAAGCCGAAGCCCAATGAGTGGCCCCGTCCCATAATTGCTCCTTTACATTATTAAACAGACTGCTCCCATACCCTATGACGTGCCAGAGCCCGGCAGCGGGTAAGGATGGGGGATTCTACAATTTCCATCTTCCCTGATTTTACTGCTCAGACCGCAAAAGCCCGTGCAGCACTTTCAACGACATCAGACGCCAGCTCAGAGAGGTTCCGGATATACGCTTTGGGTTGCTGCGTCCAGCTCGTCTCCGCATCACTAGAGGAGGTGTCACGAGAGAGTTTACTTCACCTGTGGATGTGACTGCCTTCATGAAAACACTAAAATAAAAGGATAAAATAAAAGTGGCTTCACCACCTTAAAGCTAAATTCAGGTTTGAAGGTAAGTATAGCTGCAGCCAGGTTTCTCTTTACACAGGTGTATCCAAAGTGACTTTTGACAGTGATGGCTGTAATGCACATTTGAATTATTTTGTTTTTGCATAGTTTAATTTGATGTGAGTAGAGCCGCTCATCTTGTTCAGTCCAGGCCGGCCCAAGGCATGACAGGGTTAGGCACAGGCCTGGTGGTATGGGCGGCATTGGCGGGCTTTGCCCTCCCACACAGTTAGCCGTGTCCCCCCTAGACTGGAAGCTGTTTGTTGTTTTTACCTTAAAGTGGCCAACTCTCTGTTATTCCTATATCGGTTTGATACAGTAGGGGCTTCCGCACTTCCCATGTCTGTGCTTTCTGTCACTGTTTTCAGCAGTTAGAACTGGTTAATCCGTTGTTAGCACATCGTAACCTGTTTTTCCGAGCCGCCTTTAAACGCAACATGAGCGCTTACACCTGCGCTGCGACGTAAACATGCTGCACTGTGTGCACAGGTGTGTGCAAACCAACAAAACGCAAAGAACTTTGCACAGTTTTCCCCCCAAACTAACGGACTGAGTTGAGTAATGCTGTTGGATGAAGGTAATGTTAGCTAAAAGATGACTAGCTAATACCAATACAGTGCAATACAACTTGTTAACAAATACAGGCTAAATACAGGTTCAAAAGTGGGTAGCACTTGTTACATTCACTTAAGTAACTTTTTTTTGGAAAAAGGTACTTATAAGAGTAGTGTCGGGATCTGTGTTTTTCTGTGTATTTAGAGTTTTCTGTGTCCCTGAGTCTTCGTGTTGTCCTGTCTTCCCCTTGATTGTTTCCCAGGTGTGTCTCGTTTCTGTGATTACATCCCGTGTATTTAATGCCACCTGTGTGTCTGCGTCTCTGTCGGGTCCTAGTCATTGTTTCGTCTGCTGTCCATTCGTAAACCCTGTTGCTACCAGTG
Organism: Xiphophorus hellerii; assembly: GCF_003331165.1. Classification (NCBI taxonomy): domain Eukaryota; kingdom Metazoa; phylum Chordata; class Actinopteri; order Cyprinodontiformes; family Poeciliidae; genus Xiphophorus; species Xiphophorus hellerii. The sequence continues at coordinate 26,271,739 of NC_045681.1, forward strand.
CTGAGCCTTTGCCTTCTGCTCTGCTGCCAGGATTTTGGACTTTGGATTGTGTTCTTCCCTAATTAAAACTATCATTTCTCACTTCAACCTGCGTCTACAGCGTTTGACTCACCACCTTCACCACCGCACTTCATGACAAGTAGTTTTACAGCGCTGTACATTTTCTTTTACTTGAGTAATATTATTATTGCTAAGTGGATTCATTTTGCCCTCCCCAAAATAAGTCGATGCCCCCTTGTTAAACTTGTCTGGAGCTGGGGCTGGTTAGGGAACATGTAATGTACAGTACCTGCTCTGTTCTTAGCTACATGTGGCATTCAGTGGTTTGACTATACAATTAATTTAGTTTATTTGTTCCCAACAGTGCCACCTGGGATTACTACTGAGGAAATAACAGTAAAGGACACAGGTACGGTTTTGCAATAAGCCAGAGACACGGTTTCAAGACAAAAATGATAATTTATTATCGCAATAGTAGTAAAATATCTGTATGTGAACAAAAAGAAAATTCACTAAATAAATCCAACTAGGCTTACCGGCAGATACGGCCAGGTCCTGGATGAAATACAATCCAGTACTGAGCGAAATCATCTGCTCCTTGTTCTTGTCTTAGGGTTCCACAAGCCGGTCTCTCTCGACCGCTGGATAAGCGGTAACCCAATCCGGGCAAAACAGCAGTGGTAAGTGTGTGGCTAAACGGCTGCAATTCCTAGCATAAGGAGAAAAAAAACTGTTTAAAACAAAAGAATAAAAATAAGGCTTATCACTGAGTCCACATACCGATCAGGCCAAGCTCCTTTTGCTCCCACCCAAACAGGAACGCTCATAAACGTTGGCACTTTTAACAGGAACCACTCCACCCATGATCAAACGTGGAGGTAAATATGCCAATACTTATCTGCTGGTAGAAAGCTCTATAACTACAATGAACAAGCAATTATAAGTGCGCAGGCAGTCAGCCTCACCTGTACTCGGCACACAGACAGCCCAACAAGGAAGTGCGGCGCATCAACAGCAAACAAGTGTCAGTCCGCAGCTTACCTCAGCTTTTGTACTGAGCGCCCTCTGGCACTATTGGCTCATTTGCAATTACCCCGCCAGCAGGTGCAGCCTCCACCCCCTTCCTGCCACATGCACTTCTGTTTACACACATTTGCAGGAGCTCCAACTGAGTTGAGGTGAATTGAGGATGACTGTTTGGTCCAAAACCTTAAGATTAGTCTCTAGGCTCATGACTCCATTTGCAGTTCGCACTGGTATCCTGTCGTTTAGGGAAGGGTTAGTGGTAGGTGCTATCTGGGGGAGGGCTGAGGGACGTGGGGTGTGTCAGTTCAGAAATATTGTCCTGTTATTATTTTTTTATTCTCTTTCTTTGTTCTCTTTCTTCTCATCCTTGTATCTGGTTCGTGGGGGTGGAATCTGGTTGCCTCATCAGTGTTAACTCATATCTGACATGGCTAATGCGAACAACTCAAATGTAAGATTTATCAACTGGAATATTTGAGGTTTAGGGGGTGCTGTCAAGCGGTGTAGGGTGTTTTCTCATTTAAAGCGTTTGAAACCTGACATTGTTTTTTTTTTTACAGAAGACCCACATGAGAAATAAAGACCAGTTTAGACTTAAGTGTCCTTGGGTTACAGAGGTACTCCACTCTAGTTTTAATTCAAAGGCTAGAGGGGTTGGCATCTAAATAGGTAAATCTGTACCATTCACGTTGACCAAAACCATCTCAGACAGAAACGGCAGATATCTGATAGTTTTAGGTACTCTATTCCATGTACCCACCCTACTAGTTAACGTATGCTCCTAATTCTGACAATCCATGTTTCATGAACAAGTTGTTTGAAATTCTACCTTCTTTGAATAATTGTGTCTTGGTTTTTGGAGAGAACATGAACTGTACTATTGATCCTCAGTTAGACCGTTCTAAACCTGTCCTAACCCAATCATCAATGGCTAGAACTCTACATAGTTTCTTGCTAAATAATGGTTGTGTTGACCCCTGGAGATCTCGTAATCCAAGCAGTAGGCAGTATTCTTTTTATTCACATGTTCACCAGACTTTTTCATGTATAAATAATTTCTTTGTAGATGCTAAACTTATGCCTAAAGTATCAAATGTTACATATCACCCAATCATTATTTCGGGTCATGCTCCTGTCTCTCTTGATCTTCAGATTTCGCCGGGACCTTTTCTATCCCTCTCAATGGCGATTTAACACTTCACTATTATCAGATGGTAAATTCCACAAATTTATCACGGACACAATAGAGGATTTCATAGCCTTTAATGACTTATTCTGAACCAATCTCTAGGGCGCTCCTGTGGGATTTTTTGAAGGCATATCTACGTGGTCAGATAATTTCATATTCTGCACATATGAGAAAATTGAGGATGTCAAACATTCAGAAGCTTACTTCTGAGTTGGAATAGGTTGACCAACAGCTTGCAGCCACCCCATCTGACAGTCATTCAAAGTGTCGCCTGGTCTTAAAAACTGAGCTGGACCTCATCACAACTAATGAGGTGGAGCGCCTTTTGCTTCATTCTCGTGCAAGTTACTACGAATATGCCAACAAGTCCAGCAGATTACTAGCTCACCAATTGCACCGTCAAGCAGGTTCACGTTTAATACCTTGCATTAAAGATAGATCGGGGGTCCTGCAGGAGGACATGCAAGTTATTAATTTGGTTTTTCCATCATTCTATGAGTCCCTATATAAATCTGAACTCCCACCAGATTTGACTGATATGCACAAGTTTCTGGATGAGCTTCAGTTTCCCCCTTTAAACTCAAAACTGATCACCTAGAATCTGGACTGACTGTTCAGGAGTTAAATGCTGCTTTACAAAATATGCAAAACAACAAAGCTCCAAGACCTGACAGGTTCCCAGTTGATTTTTTTTAAAGCATTCCAAACCAAACTTATCCCATTGCTTCATTCTGTCTATGCTGAGTCTCTTGGTTCACTTCACCCCCTTTCGGCTTCTATCAGTGTTCTCTTAAAGAAGGACAAGGATCCCGACCTCTGTACCTCCTGTAGGCCAATATTTTTAATGAATGTGAACACAAAGATTCTTGCAAAGGCCCAGGCCCAGAGACTTGATCGAGTTCTCCCAACAATTATCTCCAAGGAGCAGATTGGCTTCATAAAGGGGCATCAACTTTATTGCAATGTTCGCACCTTGTTAAATGTTGTATATTTGAGGGAGACTACAGTTGCACCTGAGGTTGTCATATCTATCGACGCTGAAAAGGCATTTGATTGGGTTTAATGGAGTAACCTGTTTGCTGTTTTAACTAAATTTGGATTTGGTTAAAATTTTATATCATGGGGCGTGCTGTGGTGGCGTAGGGGATAGCGCAACCCACATTTGGAGGCCTTGAGTCCTCGACGCGGCCATCGCAGGTTTGATTCCCGGACCCGGTGACATTTGCCGCATGTCTTCCCCCTCTCTTTCCCCCCTTCCTGTCAGCCTACTTTCATATAAGAGGCACTAGATCCCACAAAAGACCACCTGGAGGGGAGGAAATAAATAAATTAAATTAAATTTATATCATGGATACACCTTCTTTATACACTGCCCTGTGCCAGTATTATTACCAATAACAACCGATCCGGATACTTCTTTTTAAATAGAAGTTGCAGACGGGGCTGCCCTCTGTCACCCCTCTTGTTTGCACTTGCAATAGAGCCTTTGAGTATTTTTCTGAGAACCTCTTCCAGTGTTAATGGAATTGTCAGGAGTCACGCAGAATTAAGGCTATTGTTGTATGCAGATGATTTGCTGTTATATGTCACCAATCCAATAGGAACCTGCCCCGCTATTGTTAAGTTCTTTCACAGATTTGGCCAGTTCTCAGGATATAAAATTAATGTCACCAAGAGTGAATGTTACCCTGTTAACCATCTGGCACTGCAGGTCTCCCAATCTGATGCTCCTTTTAAGCTGTGCCCTTTGGGTTTTCGGTACCTTGGGGTCAACATAACCAGATCTTTTAAGTCTTTGTACTCTAAAAATTTTCTCCTGCTCTTTGTTGATGTAGCAGCATAAATGGTACGCTGCCACTTTAAGATCAATTTCAGCTGCTGCATATAAGCAGGTCTCTACCTGCCACATGACTACTTGCGTCATGACGTCAACTCATTTTGCTTAGTTTGTTTGCTGAGCTGTGCTGGGTAAGCGTGGCTGTTTCTTTGTTTGTCAGCTTTTATTAGTGATGGTGAGATGAAGCCTCATGAGGCATTGAACCACTTGAGCCAACTGGTTCGAGAAAGGGTTCATTTCTTGAAGCTTCATGTGCACACGAAACCACCTACTGGCCAGGTGTATAATCACAGCCAGCTGTATCTTAACACGTGTGATGCATTGAATTTTTGTCTATTATGGCTCTTGGGAATGACTTCACAAAAGGTGTAGGACGAAATCATTTGTCTACATAAATTATGTATACACATATGTGTATAATAAAATATTGTTTGAATGTATCCTCTGTGTGTAATTATTCCCAAAATAGTAGTGTCATGTGATATGGCATGTTGTGTAATAATGTTTTTCTGTGACTCTAGAAAAATGGCATGGGCTTAATCAGGCAGAGGACAGTGAAAGTGCTTGTGGAACTAGGGAGGGGGTAGTGAATAGGCTAATGCTTGTGTAACTTGGATGATTTCATGCATTTTTATTAAGAAACAACAATTTCTCCACAGTTTTTGGTTTCAAACGATTTCTCTTTTTTGACACTACATGGATGAGGTGTTATTATTGTACCCCAACTCCTTGGAGCACAATAAACACCTCACCTTTACAGAAAATAAGAAACAGTGAAAAATACAGTTCCTCATAAGCAAATCTAATGCATCTGCAAATGTTCAGTTCACCTTACCTTGTTAGGGCTTATCAAATCAAAATGTTCCCACATAGGGGAAATCCTCCTCTTTCTCGCCGGCTCCATCCTACTCCTATCCTGTCCTCACGCTCCTAAATCTCCTATCTATCTATCTCTCTCCTAAACTCTCCAAACACCAAACTAACTGTCTCAAACTAAATGACCACTATCCAAACTCTGCTATCCAAACTATCAAAACTCTATCCACTCTCTCAACTGACCGCAACTCGCCTACAACAACCCACATTTTGAATGCAGCCTGTGGGGTTTCTAAAGCTGTCAAACCCAGCGCCAACATCTGAGCCACTTCCCGAAGCAGTCACGTGGTACAGCCGGGCAGCGAGGCTTCGGACGTCATCGTTTTCGGCTCCTCCCCTAAATGAAGCAAGCCTCGATACGCGCTTTACGGAAACGCCCCCTCCATTACTCGACACACGCCTCGAAGCCTCGGCACATCACGTAACATCACTAGCTTTTATCATAGCCATTAATGCAAGCTGGTTTGATTTGTTTAGCCTCCATTGCTGTGCCTCCAACTCCTGGACCAATTTGTTCGGTTGTTTGCTGCCGGTAAGGTAAGCGCTAGCATGGCTAGGTAACATCCGTCTCATGTAAACGAAGCCTTTATGTAGTATTCTGTTACAGCTGCGCTCCGTAGGTGAACTTGTGGATCTGTTAATCTGGCCGTGTGGTAATTTACAGGTAAGCAGCTACCATAAGTCATAGTTTTTATCAGCAGTTGTATTAATAATCTACTTTATTTTTTTAGCCTCCTGCCGAGTCCCTGACAACTATTCTATTTGGATGTACACTCGCTGCTGTTTTGCCTACGTTGAATTGTTTTAAAAGATTTGTATGAACTTTCCCCCGCTGCCGGGAGTATTGATGGCACCACAAACGGGATAAAAAAAGCAATATTGTAGTGCTATTGTATCACTGTTTTACTCGTATTGTTTCATTTTTTTGTCTTTCTTTTAGGGACTGAGGCTTCTGTGGTGGCGGTGGTGACCCCTGGTGGCGGTGTCTTGTCTTGTGTGTTTTGTTGGAACACCCCTTTTTGTGTGTGTGTGTTTGCCGTGTTTTTGTAGTGTCTAGGGTGATCCCTTTTCTTCACTGGATGTTGCCCCTTTCCTCACTACTCTCCCCCCACTGGTAAGCCTCAGTTTCCTTTGACATTTAAACATTTTATAATCAACTTTATTAAAAATGCATTCACTGTTTTAACTATTCGATTTCAGGTTATTGTTAAATTAAACAACCTATTAAAGTTTAATAAATTTTTTGTAGAATTGTCTGAATCTTGTCTCATTTCCTGTAGAACGTACCTGTGTCCTTATTATTATTCTATTTTCCTGGAGTTATTCCAGGTGGCGTTGTCGGTTTCCCTTATCTTAAACTTTAACATCTTACATTTGGGTTTCCTAATAAAGAAAATCCACCCCCAGGTTGCCACATTGACATTAAAAAAGACTTTCAAAAATGGGGGTCCCTTCCACTCTCTTTGATTGGGAGAATAAGTACTGTTAAGATGAGCATCTTGTCAAAATTTCTTTCTTTTTATATGTCTACCTGTTTATTTAACAAGAATTTTAAAAAAAATCATTAGATTCAGTTATCTGTCATTTTTTGTGGAGCAGTAAAACACCCAGGGTAAGACAAGAAATACTTCAGAATTGTAAGTTTTATGGTGGCCTCTGCCTACCCAATTTTCAATTTTATTACTGGGCAGCTAACATAACTAAAATTGCTTTCTGGTCTAATTCAATTGATATAGGCTGGTGTCAACTAGAAGCACATTCATGTTCCTCATCCTCACTTTTGGCTTTACTTACAGGTCCAACCTCTGTAAACCCCATAGTTGTAGATACTCTGAGAATATGGTACCAGTTTACCCTCCCATTTGTTTAGATACTTCCAGATAAGGGCCTGTGCAAAATCCTTATTTCCCAACTTCCCTCACCTGCCACCTGAGCAGCTGTAGGGTGAATTTATACAACTTAACCCCCTACAAAGATCTTTAATTTCAAAGATTTAAGATAAGATAAGATAAGATTTATTTGTCATTGTCATCAACAGATTACAACGAGATTGAGATTTGCTCGACTCGAGTTAAGATGCAGGTTATGTGTATATACATAATATACATAATAATAACTCGATTCAATCATAGGATGTCTTTTTTTTAACTACGAACACTAAGAGAGCTTGGGAGTGTGAACTGGGGCTGGTTTTTGATGAACATTGGAGAGAGGCAGCCCTGACAGCCATTCACAAAACTTCTATATGTATAATATGATGTAAGAAATTTTAACTAGCTTATGGAATATACCTACACGATAGCATCTGGAAGGACTGCAGTTATTCTGGAAAGTGAATCTTTCACAGCCAGGGTCTTCTGCATTAGAACTTCAAGTGTGGGTAATAAAGTCCCATAACGACAGTCGCCTTGTAAAATGTCCAGAGCTGCAGTCAGGGTCTTCATGACAGTGCAGTATTCATGCATGAACTGGTACTCTTGATCTATGAAGCACTTGCTTGCAGCATAGCGTATTCAGATCACTCATGAGGATTTCTGCAACTTTTTTTACAGCATCAAAAAATGAATTCCACCTATAGTCCATGTTATATAGGCTGCTTTTAGTCATATCTCTTATCATGGACAACAACTTTAAAGGCTCTCAAGTATGGCTGCGTTCACACTGCAGCTTGAAGTGACCCAATTCCGATTCTTTTGGTCAAATCATTGACACTAACAAATAAATGCTACCTGTATGTGTTCTGTAGTGTGAACGGCCAAACAACTTGAAAGTGTCCCGCATGCGCAGTAGAGGCCGCAATAACGTCATCATTCTCAGTGTTCTGCCAATAGCCATAAAAAGAAGTGCTCAGTGTTTGCAGAAGTAAACATGGATGCTAACAGTGGAGCATAGCTTACACATTTGAAGTTGTTGTCCGACCGCAGCCAGCATAAGCATAACTTAATCCACATATAGTCCGTCATAGTTATTGTTTTTCTTCCTGCTTGCGCATATCAGGATGCAGAATAGAGACATTTGTCGATTATCAGTGACATTCAAATGAATGCGAACTGGACGTTAGGTCGAATATGAATCGCATACATATCGGATATCCAAGTGGCCGGCTCGCATTCGAAAAGAACCCGACCTGTGCTGTTCAGACTCTCATGAAAAGATCAGATACAGGTCTGATCTTTACGTTAAAAAAAATCGGAATTTTGTCACTACAGGCCGCAGTGTGAACGCAGCCTAAAAGGCATGGCAATTTTGCTTCCATCTTTGTGTCACAATCTGCAGAGGTCTCCAGTCGCCCCTAACAAGACAACGCCCTGAGTAGTTCCTCATATGGCAAATGTTGGAAACCACCACTGTCTGAACCATTAAACATAGCAATCATGACAATGCACTAACGGTAAGCAATGGTCAACTATGAACACTGACCAAGGAGCAACAAGCAAGAAGGAACTAAGCACATAGAGTGCATTGTGACTGTCGTCACTCTGTCTCCCGCTTCAGGTAACGCACAGATGACAGGTGACGAAAATAATCAAAGAGCAATGAGCATGAGCTGTGTGTGATCTCACGTTCTTGTATTTTATTTATTGGATGATTAAATAAATATTTTTTTTAATACAATAGCATAATAATAACTACTACTGCAGTGTGCACAGAGCATTACAAAAACAAAGAACGGCTCTCAGTGAGACATCAGTCCTATCATTAACAGTGAAGAGCCGTTTAGAAGAATGGACTTGTTTGTGAATGTCACATCACTATATTCCAGACTTTGGTTACAGCTTCGTCACACATGTGCGACAGGTCAGTCAACACCCCCATAATAAGAGAAGTAAATGATGGCATTTATCATCGGATATGCAAGATATTGTACATATTGTTAGCAAAGCTAGCATTGTACAGCTAGCTTTAACTTTACTGCTGATGCACACTGCTGAGCTGAAGCATTCACTTCAGTGACAAAACTATTCAAATCCAGTTTACTCAAAATAACTTAGTCTTGTACCTTTCTCAGGTCAAACATATAATTTTTTTAGTTATTCTGTCTCCCAGAACAGCTTATTGGATTTATGCCTCCTAGCCTCAAACACAGGACAGAGACATGTTCACACCATGCTGACATCTAGCTGCTACACAACAATGTTATCTTCAGTTTACTTGGGTGTTAGCAAACAAAAATGGAACTTTCTAACAGAGAACTAGCTATCTGTCAGTGTTTTTCCAGAAACCCACATTCACATTAGTGTGTAAACCTTTGAGTAAAGTGTGTAAACCTGTGAGAACAGAGTGACAGCTGCTGGGTGAATCCAAAACACCATAAGGTCACATGGTATACACAAACACACACATCCCTCTGATCCCTCCCCCTCCCTTCTCTCTGAGATTCTAATGCTGTGAGGGAGAGCAAAACAGCAGGAGGTTTTACAGGGGGAGGAGGAGGCGAAACAGCAGAGAGAGAGAGAGCTGAGTGAACAGGAGGAGGAGGGTAGGGAGTGAGCAGAGTGAGGCCAGATTAAAACCAAGAAGGAATAAAGGGAACACCATTATAGTCTCCTTGTTTTAGTACGGATTGCTACACCACAGCCACTGTGGAGAGGAAGTAGGTGATCAGACAGGGAGGAAAAGGAAAAGCTGGAGCAGGAGAGCAGGCTTTCCAGAGGAGGATATGTGATGCAGCATGTGGGTTACCAACACTTTAGTGCTGTATGCATTACGGCAGTGAGATGTGTAAAGTAACCTCCAACATCCCAGTCTCACAGCTGATGATGCAGAGGACTAACAGTGAGAGGATTTCCTGCTGAACACCATGGACCAGGTAAGAAGAACTTTACTCTCTCACCTTTCACATGACCCTGAACCAAACCTGAAGAGAAATGATCATCATCGCTGCTGGTGAAACTGAGTTTCATTCCTCTTGCCTCAAAAAATCCAAATGAATGTAGCGAATTTTACAACCCACAGTGCTGCTTTGCAGGAATGTTCATTAATGTATAATGTATTGCAATTATGATATCATAAAAATCTGTGACATAGTAATTCCTGAATTACAATCTTGAATTACAATGTTAAAATGTTGCCCGATTCTAGTTTCAAATTGCCTTAACAATGCTGCCAATAGATGAGAACCCAAGGTTTAGTTATCAGGTTAAACACAGAAACAGTGTAGAATAGCATTGCTATTTGACAATAGCAATAATACCAAACCCAATGATGATCTTTTCTGTTTCTGTGTTCCTTTACAATTTTGGGTTTAATGTGATGCATTTTAGTTAAAATCACTGTAATAATGATTTTGTACATTGGAAAAGACTAGTGGGTAGAAGTAAAATGTGAACAAAACTGTAGAACTGCACAAAGTTTTTAGCAATTCTCTCAGGAATTTCTTCCATCTCCAATGTCCATCATCGTCATCAGCTTTATTAAAGGAACCAATAGGTCCACATGCCAATAGGTCCTTCTTTGTCCATTTATCTTTTGGCTGGGATGAGGATCAGTGCTTCCAAATCAGGGGCGATTGTCTTGAGCCAAAAAAGAGGAGGATGTCCTGCCCTAAGTGGAGGAGTTTAAGTATCTTGGGATATCTTGTTCACGAATGAAGGAAACATGGAGCAGGAGATCGACAGACGGATCGGCGCAGCCTCTGCAGTGAAGTGGGTGCTGTACTGTTGTTGTGGTAAAGAGAGCTGAGTGAAAAAGCGAAGCTCTTGAGTTACCGGTCAATCTACGTTCCTACTCTCATCTATGGTCATGAGTTTTGGGTCATGACCGAAAGAGTGAGGTCACAGATACAAGGGGACAAAATGCTTGTATAGCCCGTAGCGTGTCTGGGCTGTCCTTTAGACATAGGATGAGAAGTTCAGTCATCCAGGAGGGACTCAAAGTAGAGCTACTGATTCTCTACATTCAGAGGAGCCAGTAGAGGTGGTCCAGGCATCTAGTCAGGACACCTCCTGGACACCTCCCTGGTGACCCAGGACACGCTGGAGGGACCATGTTTCTCGGCTGGTATGGGAATGTCTTGGGGCTCCCCCGGAGGAGCTAGTCCAACAGGCTGGGGAAAGGGAAGTCTGGGCCTCCCTTCATAGGCTGCTACCCCGTGACCCGATCCTGGATAAGGTGAAGAAGATGGATGGATATAAATGTATATACTTATTTTATCATCAGCAACAAAGCAGTGAAATGAAATTATTTTTAGGTTCGTCTTTGAGAGTAAGAGCCTTTTTGAACCCGGGATTATTTTTAGTCAGTTAGCTGAGGGACTGCTGCTTACTGTGTGTTAGCTCTGGGTATGTGGTCATACCAGAACTCATCATCACAGAGACTTAAATTTACAGAGTGTACAGAGAAATTCTGTAGCCTTTTGACCCAAATCTCTCAACATATACTGTATATGCTGAGCTGCACTATAATGGTGAGATGAACATGAAAGGTCAATTGTGTTGTCAAAGGTTGTGTGTTTGTGTGCAGAAACATCAGAACATCCTGTTTCTGCTTGTGTGGACAGATATGTGTGAGAGGCCAGGGACTAAAACTTACAAACTCTCTTACATATACTATCAGCCCCGACTCCAGATGAGTTTAACAGGGGGGCATCGGCTTATTTTGGGGGGGGGGCAAAATAAATACTTAACAATATTACTCAAGTAAAAGAAAAAGGTACAGTGCAGTAAAACTACCCTTATAAGTACCGTACCCTTTTTCCAAAAAAAGTTACTCAAGGGAATGTATCAAGTACTACCCACTTTTGAACACAGACAACAACACCAGTAGCCTACAGGCTACTTATTTACAAGTTCAAGGTACTGTATTGGTATTAGCTAGTCATCTTTTAGCTAACATTTACCTGTATCCAACAGCATTACTCAACTCAGTCAGTTAGTTTGTGGAGAAAAAACTGTGCAAAGTTCTTTGCATTTTACTGGTTTGCTGCCATGATTCCAACACACACCCGCGACTCTGCCCAGCAGCAGGTCTCCTTCGCAGCTGCAAAGGTGTAAACCCAGCAGGAGCATCTTAGCACTCATGATGCGTTTAAAGGCGGCTCGGAAAAGCAGGTTACGATGTGTTAACAACGGATTAAACAGTTCTAACTGCTGAAAAAAAATTACAGAAGGCACAGATATGGGAAATGCAGTAGTCCCTACTGTATCAAACCGATAGAGGAATAACAGAGAGTTGGCCACTTTAAGGTAAAAAAAGTCCACCTATCTGTTGGTGACCTCAAACTGAAACATATTTGGGCTCTTTAGCAGAACAATGATCCAAGACAAACTAGCAAGTCCTTGTCTGATTGGATGAACAAAAACAAAATGAAGACTTTGGAGTAGCGTAGTCAAAGCCCTGACCTGAATCCTGACAAGATGCTGTAGTATGACTGTAAAAAGTCAGTTTGTGCTGGAAAATCCTCCAATCTAACTGATTTAGAACAATTCTGTGGCCCGAATTCCTCCACAGCTGGAAAAGTCTCGCTGCAAGTTATCACAAAATGTGCTGCTAATGGTGGCCCAACCAGTTATTAGGTTTACAGGCCGATCACTTTTTCACAGGGTCATATATTTTTGAATTTTTTTTTTTTTTTGCCTTTATCAAAAATACATTTAAAAACTGCATATTTTGATTTCTTGTGTTGTTTTTGACTAATATTTACATTCATTTGACATTCTGAAACGCTGACGTATGAAGAACATACAAAAAAATTAATAAATTAGGAAATCAGGAAGGGGCAAACACTTTTTTACACCCCTGTACATATCAAATGTTGTCCCTTGTTAAGGTAAATTTCTGATCATTGAGCCTTGTGGTAAAAATATTGGTTAGGTATATTTAGGGTTTACATTTCTACTCATTACTATACATCGTCATTTGGTTAGTCAAATGACAATATAACAGAACCCACAATTTGATGGCCAAAAAATAAAAACATATTAAACTGAAACAAATAAGCCTGGGAAGTGTGTCCTCAGCACTGGAGTGTTATCAGCAATCACCAGAGTACAAGAGGAAGAAGCAGAGGGAAGGAAAAGTGGAAAGCCAGGAAGAGGTGAGGGGGCGTTATTACAGCTACATAATGTAAATGACTTTATTTGTGAGAGCATTCTCAGTAATTCAGTTATGTACAGTTATTCAAACATTTCTGCATATAGTTACATTCAGTTATTTACAACTTTTTACATAGTATAAAAAGATAACTTTTTTCTCATCGTCATCTTCAAATCAGATCAAACATTTCCTGTTTCAATTCAGCTAGGGTTATTAAAAGTATTTTTGTTGGCTAGATCTGGGAATATTTTTTTTTACTTTCTTTAAATAAACAGAGCATACAGCACCCAGCTGTACATTCAGAAATTTTAATACAATCTCTGTACAATTTGTGCTGTATCTAGCCTTCAGCATACTCTGTATCCAGCAGTGCGTGCTGCTGAATACAATCTGTGTTTTGCAACAATAACAAACAAATTCTTCGTCTTTACACATGGAGAAAAAAATTGTATTCAATCTGTATCTGTCTATCTGGCAAAAGCAAGACTGTTATGTATTAGTGTGAGGAGCATACTTGGCAGCATATCTTGGCAACATGTTTATTGTTGCTCTGTTTTTCGCGGTGGAAACTCAAACTTTGTGTATAAGCCTGTGAACAGTGTTCACAAACTTATTTTTACACATGCATACACACACACTGCATAACTATTAACAACTCACCGTCTTCACTGGTCTTGCATCCTTATGTTGTCTATATGATGCTTTATGTGCAGAGTTTTTTTTGCAACCCCACACTGTGTATACTTGGACATAGTTATGATTTTTTTTCCCCCTGATTTAGCCTAATGTCATTTTCATCTAACAAAAGGGCGGACCCCACTAACCCCTCACTCATGAGGTACCTGTAGGGTTATTTGTGTATTTGTTGTTTGGACGGGTTGAACTGAAATGTGAATTTCCCTCTGGGAGAGTATATTCATTCATTCATTCATTCATTCATTCATTTTAAATTGCCTCAGATTGTGATTGGACACTATAGACAGATTTACACACAGGACTCTAAAACTTTTTGATTAGGAAGTAAACATAATTTGGAAATGGAGTTTTTACAAATTGAGGTCATAATTAGTGAAGATGGCAGGAATCCATGATCAGAAATGTGGATTTAATATTTTTGTGTATAAAATGCACTCCGGCAAAATACAAGTCAAATTCAAAATCTTTATTGTGGCAATGTTTTTACTGACATTGCTCTGCGAAAAGTGTCCATGCTCCTGTTGGTTTACTGAGTTGTCTAGGGCAAGATTATAGCTTTTATTAATGTAAGAATTTTTTTATCAATATAACTATCACATCTTACATTTATAGCAGCCATTTTGAATTAGAATTTTGGAGTTATAAACTCTGTGTTCTGAAATTCTGAAGTGTTTTACACCTTCAGAATCCTCACACACAGATACTGTACTTCGCTAGGCAGTTTGAAGTAAAGTGGTGAGTCAAGCAGACGATGCCATGTGGTCAGAGGAGTTGAAATACAGCCCAGCTCTCCATTTGAAATACCATTAATCTTCCCACTCAGCTTCAGCTGCTTGAAAACAAACCTAATTAGTTTCCAAGTGGAATATTCATTTTCTGTCCGTGTATTTTCAGGCAGTTCGTTTTTTTGTTTGAAATAAAAAATGAAAAAACAAAAATAGATTCATTTTTTCGTTTTTTAAACCAAAATCAAATAACGGCTCGGCTCGGCTCGTTATCCGATTTCCCATTTAGTGCACGAAACAAAAATGGAAAAAACGGATAACAAGCGCTGAATTTTGATTTTCATGATTTCATTTTTGACAAGCGGTCTGACCCGGAAGTGGCTTTCACAGGGCCCGTATCACATATAGACATTATACAGGCTGCAGACAGACTATCTTGTTTGTTTCACGCTGTAGTATTTCCTGCCAACCACAAGTCAGTTTAAGTAATGCTCCTGTGAGAAACAAACAATACCAGACAATCTGGCCTCCGAGAAAAATTTGTTTTTATTTTGAAAGAGACAGGACAAGGGCGTGGCTTTCCATATCATCCTGCAGCCATAACTCCCTCGCCTCCAGACCGGCAAGATGGCCTCCATTTCAGACCATCGGACTGGAGTGACGACATTTCCGGTAGCCACGTATGATTGCGGTAGTGTGAAGACAGAAAAGTTTGGAACTGAACCTTTGATGATAAATGCGACTTAATTTAGAACATGGCAACGATGGATTTAGAAAGAAGTGACTGGAATAGTGTTACGGAGCAAAGCTTCTTCTCAAACAAGACGGAGGCTCGTATTTCTTTTACTGAACCTTTCTGTTCAGTATTTATTGAAGAGAAAAAGAACAACGTCGGCTGATAACGAGCAACAGCTGTTCGTAACCAATAGCAATCAAAAGTCAACAAAGCAAGATAGTGACAAACAGTAACAGATCCTTAAGCATTCTTCAAAATAAAAGACTTCCTCTATTCAAATAAATCATGTCTTGCACTTAAATATATTTCACTTCACCTTTGTAATTATATACAATCATGTTCAATACAATTAATAATAATCATCATGTAAATTATGCTTAACATATAATTGTAAATCAGTCACTTATCATGCAAATATATCGAACAACATAAGTGTAAAAAAGTCACAACAAATAGTGTGGATTGTAGTAACGAGGAAGGGATGGGTGGTCAAAATGAAGAAAAAAAGTGGGGAAGGGTGGTAAGAAGCAGAGAGCCGCTGAAAGAAAGAGAAAAAAGAGAAGTGAGGAAGACACTGATAGTGAAGGCATTGGGGAAAGAGCAGAAGAATCAAAAAATCCAACTATGTATACAGTAAGATTTGATGAAGGAGAAGGGGTTAAGAAGATTGATCCACTTAAGTTAACAAAAGCACTTAAAGCGCATGTTGGAGAAATTAAACATGCTAAAATATTGAGAGACGGAAATCTTCTGATTGGATGTAATTCGGAAGTTCAAGTGGAAAAGGCGAAGAAACTTGGGTGGTTGTGTAAAGTCAAAGTTAGAACAGTTGTTAGAGTCGGTTAAAAAAAAATAATGGAAGAAAAGGAATTATCACAGAAGTGCCTTCAAGTGTAAATATGAAAGATTTAGTTGGGAATTTAAAAGAAAGAAATAGGGAAGTAAAAGGAGCACAAAGACTGATAAAGGCTCCAGAAAACGTTGAAACAGAAACTGTGTTGGTGGAGTTTGAAACAAAAGAAGTGCCAAAGGAGGTTTTCTTTGGTTTGATAAGATTTAGTGTCAGGGAATTTGTGCCTAAACCAGTAAAATATTTCAACTGTCAGGAATTTGGCCATGTTGCAAAAATGTGTAAAGGAAAAAGGAGATGTGCCCGAAGTTCTGGAGACCATGAATATGGAAAATGTGGAGTTGGAGTTAAACCAAAGTCCTGTAGTTGTGGAGGAGAGCATGTGAAATGATGAAACAGCAAACAATTACACAGAAAACAAATGTTATGCAGAAAGTAACATATGCAGAAGAATGTAAAATGGTTGAAAAAGAAACAAAATGGAAAATCTTTGACAGGAGAAAAACAAGTAATACAAAAAGTTTTGGAAATGGTTGAAAGGAAAATAGAAGAGGAAAATAAGAAAATGGTGACTTTTATTGCAGGAGTAATAAATGCAACTTCAGATGTGAAATCAAAGACGGAAAGGATTCAGATTATTAAGGCAGCATGCCATAGCTTAGATTTGAAGAATATTCGATGGGAAGATATAAGGGAGAAATATGTAGTCAAGCAAGTCAAGAAGGATAATTTCAATCTTACAAAGGAATGCAAGGAGTCTTCTGTCAAATGGTCAAGATTTTAAACAATTTATTTGTGAGCAGGAAGTAAAACCTGATATAATTTGATACAGGTAACATGGCTGAAGCCGTTTTTGGACTCAGTATCTGGATATATTGCAGTAAGATATGATAGAAAAGAAGGAAATGAGGGGTGGGTGTCTTTCTCAGATTAAGGAAGGTATTCCATATAAAATAATTGATTTGGAGTATGTAGCAATTGAAATATGGGTAGAAGAGAATGTAATATTGATTATAAAGTTTTACAATCCTTGTAAGAAGCTTGAAATAAGTAAACCTGAGGAGATGGACATGAAAGGAAATATTTGGTGTGGAGATTTTAATGCGCATCATTCATTATGGGGAGGTGAAAAACTTGATTATAATGGTAAAGTTTTAGAAGCTTTTTAGATAGCAATAATCTTGTATGTTTGAATAATGGTAAGAAGACAAGAATTGATATTAATTCAGGTAAGGAATCTGTACTGGATTTAACATTTGTTTCTAGTTGTTTGGCTCCATTATGTGATTGGCAAGTTAAAAATAAGTCTTTTGGTTGTGATCATTACATTATTACCAGCAATATAAGAATGGGTCAGTACAGAGTCCTGAAATGATAGGAGGAAAGTGGATATTTGGGAAAGCAAACTGGGAAAAATGTAATCACTTATGTGAATGTAAGATTTTAAATGTTCAAAATGATTTGAGTATTGAAAGTATGAATCAAGAGATCAGTCAGTGTATTTTAGCAGCTGCTGAGGAGTTTATTTCAAAGAGATCAGGGAAAAATAGGAGAAAGTTATTTCCATGGTGGAATGACGAGTGTAGAACAGCAGTCAGAGAAAGAAATAAAGCATTTAAATTGGTTATAAGGTATGTATAAGTTGTATTTATATGAGAAAGAGTTAGAAAGGGTTGATTGTTTTGGTTTTTTTGGGAGTAGTTTTTGATAAGAAACTAACTTGAGAAAATCACAGAACATATAATGGAGAAAAGTAAAAAGGTTCTTAACATTATGAGGTGTTTAGCAGGTTGACATGAGGTGCAAGTTTTGAATCACTTAAAAATGTTTGTCACTAATTCGGTAAAGAATAGATTATGGGAGTGTGGTGTATGGTTCAGCGGCTAAAACTAGGTTAAAAAAAAATTAGATGTTATTCAAGCTAGAGCATTGAGAATTTGTTTAGGGGCAGTTAAATCAACTCCAGTATGTGCTTTACAAGTAGAATCAGGAGAAATAATGATTATTTGCTAATTTATACTGATGGTTCAAAGGGTTAGACCCAAAAAATGAAGCAACTAGTATAGCAGTAGTGATTTCTGAGTTAAAGATTAATATTTCAAAAAGAACATCTAATTATCTCAGTATGTATGCAGTAGAATCATGTGCTGTTATTAGCTTTAGAATGGGTGGAGGATACTAATATAAATAAAATAATAGTTTGTAATGATTCATTATCTGCATTGCTGAGTATTGAAAAGGGACTTACAGATAATCATCAAAATATATTATATGAGGTTATGGCTGTTAATCATAGATTATGTGAACAAAATAAAAATGTAATATTATTTTGGAATCCTGCTCATGTAGGTATTTTGGGCAGATATATGTAGGCAGATAGGTTGGCTAAGGAGGCTATTAAAAAAGAAGATATTGATATGCCAATAAAGTTATCTAAATCTGAAGGGAAAAGTATAGTTTGGAGAGAAAGCAAGAAAATATGAAAAATTAGGTGGTATAATGAAATAAATGGAAGACATTATATAGGATACAAAATACAGTTGATGTAGTAAGGATTAGAGGAATGAACAGAAGGGAGGAGATAATTAGAAATAGAATAAGAACTGGTCACAGTTTTTTAAATGGAACTCGTTTTAAACTTATTGGTTTATGTAGTTGGTGTGAGACTAGAAATGATGGAACATGTTTTTATTGTAGGAAATATGTAAATCAAAGAAGATCATTAATAACGGAATTAAGTTTCAATAGACAATTGAAATTTGAGAATGTGGTTGATCAATTAAATAGTATTGAGGGGAAAAAGAAGATTTTTAATTTTTTTAAAAATACTGGGCTCATTATGAGAATTTGAGGTATAGATATTAGGATCCAATAGATGGCAGTAGTGCAACAGTAATGGATGCAAGCTGCCGTTAACATCTAAAGAAAAAGAAGGCCTCCATTGCACTCCGCCACCAGCAGTGGTAAGTACCCTATTAATTTGCTACAAAAAGTTGTTTTAAGGCAAAAAAGTAGTCCTTATAGCTTCATCTATCCACTTAGTTAATCCAAAATTAGGCTTCTTTGAAATGTGCTCCGGAGTTTTCGGAGCAGCGTAGCTCCACTAACGGGGTCAGGCGGTCATATTTCGGGGCCACAGTAGAGGATTATAGGACTCCATAACATTTTTCTAACCCCTGATGTGCAAGATTATTTCTTCAGATTAAAGCCTGAAATCAGAGATTAAAGTCAGAATGATTACCTTTTTTATGTGGCCCAAATTCTCTTCCACAGGCAAACATTTATTTAGTTACGCTTTTAATAATCTAATTGGCACATTATTTCAAACATTTCCTACCTGGTAGAAATATTTTTATTGTATATTTTGGTTCATGCTTGTTCATGATAACGGATTATAATTGGTATGCTAATGCTATTCAGAAAGGAAAAACGTAAAAAAAACTATAGGGTTTCAATGACTGACAGAATGTTCTAGTCGTGGATTGAGTATGTAAAAATCTTCAATCTGCTCTGTTTAAGAAAAACACAGAGCAGATTGGAGATTGGTAAAAATTGGGCGTACTAGACCTTTAGCCATTTACTGAAGCAGGAGCTGCATTTAGAAGCTACTAGCTTCATATACAAAACAAAGTCAAGTAGTAGCTTTCTGTGTGAAGGTTTCATGATCAAATTAATTGCATGCCGCGAGTTTACAAAAACAGGTCTCTACACAGTGTGCGGGGCAGAGAGAACGTCCGCGTCAGACCACTTGTCAAAAAATGAAGTCATGAAAACTGAAATTCAGCGCTTGTTATCCGTTTTTTCCATTTTCGTTTTGTGCACTAAATGGGAAATCGGATAACGAGCCGAGATGAGCCGTTATCTGATTTCCGATTTTGGTTTAATAAACGTAAAACAAAAAGATGAGTCTATTTTTGTTTTTTCATTTCAAATGAAAAAATCGAACTGCCTGAAAATACACGGACCATTTTAGTCTCCATTTTTGTCCATTTTGATTTATGTCCTTGACTTGGAACTTGAATATTTAGATTCTAAAGTACAAACACAATAACCTAATTCCAAACACTTACCAATATTTGTGCTCTAAATAGACCCATCCATCCATCCATCCATCTTCTTCCGCTTATCCGGGGTCGGGTCGCGGGGGTAGCAGCTTCAGAAGGGAGGCCCAGACTTCCCTCTCCCTGGCCAGTTCTTCCAGCTCTTCCTGGGGAATCCCAAGGTGTTCCCAGGACAGCCGAGAGACATAGTCCCTCCAGCGTGTCCTGGGTCTTCCCCGGGGCCTCCTCCCGGTGGGATGTGCCCGGAACACCTCACCAGGGAGGCGTCCAGGAGGCATCCTGACCAGATGCCCGAGCCACCTCAACTGGCTCCTCTCGATGAGAAGGAGCAGCGGCTCTACTCCGAGTCCCTCCCGGATGACTGAGCTTTTCACCCTATCTCTAAGGGAGAGCCCAGCCACCCTACGGAGAAAACCCAATTTCGGCCGCTTGTATCCGCGATCTCGTTCTTTCGGTCATGACCCAAGGCTCATGACCATAGATGAGGGTGGGAACATAGATCGACCAGTAAATCGAGAGCTTCGCTTTTTGGCTCAGCTCTCTCTTCACCACGACGGACCGGTACAGTGCCCGCTTGACAGCAGACGCTGCGCCAATCCGCCTGTCGATCTCCTGCTCCCTTCTTCCCCCATTCGTGAACAAGATCCTGAGATACTTGAACTCCTCCACTTGGGGCAGGACACCCCCCCTGACCCGGAGACGACACTCTACCCTTTTCCGGCTCAAGACCATGGCCTCGGATTTGGAGGCACTGATCCTCATCCCGGCCGCTTCACACTCGGCTGCGAACCGCTCCAGCGAGAGCTGCAGATCACGACCTGATGAAGCCAAGTGAAGTCCTTGCTGAATTCTCAAAAACATAAAACTTGCACAGATTTTTATGTGAGATTTGATATTTTCTATCCACAAAGTGGTAAAAGGTTATTCAAAGGCTGAATAACGTTGGACGGCTGCTTCGCTTTCTGCTCATCTTTCTGATTATGTTAAGTGACAAGAGGTGAAGCACTTCTTTGTGATGAAGAGTATTTTGACCAAACTATGACTTTAGTGAACTTAGTAAAAGTTTCCATTTCAGTAGTCCGCAGAGTTTAAAGATGTGACATCAGTGACACTGATGTGAGGAGATAGTTCTGCAGAGCAGAATCTCTATTTGAAGCCACCCTAATTCAATCACAGAGTTATATGTAATCTGGCTTTTCATCCTGCACACACATTGGAGTGTGTGGATCCATGAAAGTCTCTTTTCATTTACCACTGGACATAAATGCCTTATGCTCTTATAGCATTTCTGTTTTCATCCTCTTTTTCATCTACATGTAAAAGTCAGCCACTGTCTATCAGTCAGCACACCTACTACACCTTCTATTCATTACTTCCCAGAGGATTAGACCGATTTAGCAAAATCTCTTTCTGCTGCTGTAAATAGACAGATGGGCCCTTCCCCCACCCTATATGTACACACAAGGTCCTTTCAGTGGCTTCAAAAAAATGGGACATTTCTGAACAGAAATTATGCACTGAATCCCCTGTTTTTGATCTGCCTGCTTTGCTCTATCAGGTGTAGTTTGTCAGTTTCTTTCTATTTTTTTGTTTGTTATGCTGCTTGCAATATTTACCAGGAACATATAAAAATACAGTCCAACAATATATAAAGTTACCTTTTAATACCTTTAGTCTCAATATGACATACTGTGTAATTTTGCATGCTTTAATGTTGGAGCACATTGTGTTGCCATTAACTTCAAAGGCAGCTTTACAACAAAGCTTCCAATGCTGTAGGTGCCTGGTAGACAAGAAGGTTTTATGAGAGATAAAAGAGGTGTGGGAGTCAGGCCGCAGACTAAGTAAGCTGAGAGGTAGAAAAAGACTGTGTGGGTTGCATGAAAGTTTACTAACGCTGGTTACACACAGCCCCCTCTGGTGGCAAGGATGGGGCTGAAAAGGCCTTCCAAAGGCCTTTTTAGAACAAGGCCTTTAGAATGACCCATAGCAACACACTCATATATAGATATTAAAGGTCACTCTGCTTCCTCTTGCTTTAGATTGTGCAAAAACATTGACTAAGACCATGCCAACACTCCTGTTTTTAACAGGGAGTGGGAGTCATGGTGTAGACCACATCGGACATAACCACTAATCTCTGTCTCTGTCAGAAGATCACCACAGTGATTCAGTCATTATAAGTAAATCCCTCAACTGGCACATAAATTTTGGGGCATTATTAAAAAACAGAGACAAAGTACCATATGGTCAGGAAACTCACATGCTTAGAAGTTAATCTCTCTTCCACATGAGCTGTTTGTTTTTCAACCTGTTCTACTACACCGTATTCCAAATTATTATGCAAGTGATATTTTCTCAGATTTTCTTAAATGGTCAATGCAAATGATGGTCAGTATAATTTTCAAGTCATGAACTATTACAGTATAAATCAAATTTTACTGAACAAAGCTCCCCATGAGAACAGTATTTTATTTCAAAAATAAACAACTCAAAATGCACTGTACCAAATTATTATGCACAGCAGATTTTCTAAACATTTTATGGATTATAAAGAACTGCAAACTGTCATTCTTTGAATGTGCAGCATTAAATGTACTAAAATCAAAAGCTATTTCAATCAAAAACATCTTAGCAGACCCAGTTACACGTTAACATAGGAGCCCTTTTTTGATATCACCTGCACAATTCCTGCATCTATTGAACTTGTGAGTTTGTGGATAGTTTCTGCTTGAATTTCTTTGCAGGATGTCAGAATACCTTCCCAGAGCTGCTGTTTTGATATGAACTGCATTCCACCCTCAGATCTTCTGCTTGAGGAAACTCCAAAGGTTCTCAATAGGGTTGAGGTCAGAGGATGGTGACCACACTATGAGTTTCTCCCCTTTTATGCCCATAGCAGCCAATGACACAGTGATATTCCTTGCAGCATGAGATGGTCTTTGTCATGCATGAAGATGATTTTGGTACAGAAGGTACAGCTCTTCTTTTTGAACCATAAAAGAAAGTGATCAGTCAGAAAGTCCATATACTTTGCTGAGGTCTTTTTCACACCTTCAGGGACTCTGAAGGGGTCAACCAGCTCTCTCTCTCTCTCCCCATGATTTCCTAACCCTAACCCAAAAAATGACTCCACCACCTCCTTGCTGACGTCACAGCTGTGTTGGGACGTGGTGGCCATCCACCACCAATCCACTACTGCGTTCATCTGGACCATCCAGGGTTGCACAGCAGTCATCAGTGAACAAGTCTGTTTGAAAATTAACCTTCATGTACGGTTGGGCCCACTGAGACCGTTTCTGCTTGTGAGCTCTGGTTAAGGGTCCAATAGTAGGTTCATGCACCACAAGCCTCTGGAGGATCCTCCACCTTGAGGTTCCAGAGGCATCAGCAGCTTCAAATAACTGTTTGCTGCTTTGTAAGGGCATTTTAACAGATGCTCTCTTAATGCAATGAATTTGTGTAACAGAAACCTTCCTCATTATGCCTTTATCTGTACAAACCCACCTTTGTTCTGAATCAGCCATAAATCTCTTCACAGCATCCTTTTGATGTTGATAGTCAGTTTAGAAATGACACGTTCATTTAGAAATTAACTTGTGAATGACATTTCTAAACTTGAAATGCCACATGTTAATTCAGGAAAATAAAACAGTGGGGCTAAAGATTACTGTGGTGGCAAGGAGGACTTCCAACTATAAACACTGGAGCTCATTGCAGATGATAAATGGTCAAAAATAGCCACAAAAATAAACTAAAGGTGCAACTGAAAGCTTTTTCTTTCAATATTTAGAAGGTGACATGGATTAAGGGAGGGCAAGTACTGTGAAAAAATGTTTCATTGACATAATTTTATAAATGATTACTATTAAAGTCCACTGCTTATCACCTATTTACTGTTATTACCAACTTATCAGTCACCCTAATAAACAGTAGAGGAAACTTTTTCAGCTCCTGTTGTATTAAATATATGGGAGAAAGATCTAAGAAAGGCAATCAAACAAATGTGATATTAGATGGATAAATTCAAACTAAAGGCAGATTAGTAATGTGAAAGATGATGGCTTAAGGAACATTGTCATCATTGTAACAAATGATGACAATGTCTCCATCATTGTCTCCATTATGTGATGAAGACAATTCTGGTCTCCATTATATGATGGAGACCAGAATTGTATCATATGGAAAAGACTACAAAAGTGACGCTGAGATAACGTCCACAAGCTACTGGTCTCATTAAAGACTACTAGACATTTCTTACTAACCTGAATTATTTTACTGCTACATTGAGGAACAGTTGGACCACCATTCCAAACTTGTGACTGTAATGAAATAGAAGAGAGATATTATGTTGAATCATGTACCTATTTTTTTTATATTTCACAGCAGTGGAACATTTCAAAGAAAGTCAGCCCACTTAGGACAGATACTGCAAGGAATATGATCATAACATTAAATGGCTATACCGCCTATGGCGGGGCATTAACCTGAGAGGAATATTGAGGCTTTTATTTTGAAATTTTCAGTAAGCTTCGCAAGGCAGTCACTGTCTTTCCCTATGTAATGCTATGGCAGGCCCCAATATATAAAGATATAAATAAAGAGACATTCTATTGGGTGTAGAACAATAGGTGCCTTCCATACATTGCATATGGCAGGCCCCAATAAAGGTTTCACAAATCCCAATCCAGATTATAATATTCTGCTATTAGAGCAGAATAATCTAGTCCAGGTTTGAAGAGTCTATGTGTTGTAGTTTTGAAATTAGAGCAGTTCTATTGTGATCCAGAGGCAAAAAAGTGGCGAAATAAACCTTTATTGAAGTGTCACAAATCAGAAAAAAGTTTCACAAATCCCAAACATGGTTTTAAATATTCTGCTAATAGAGAAGAAGAATCCAATGTAGGTTTGAAGTGTCTATGTCTTGTAGTTTTAGAGCTGGAGCAATTCCAGTGTGACCACGATCGGAAAAAGGGCAAAAATGGCAATTTATTGAAATTTCACAAATCAGAACAAGGTTTCACAAATCCCTAACATGGTTTTAAATATTCTGCTATTAGAGCAGAAGAATCCAGTCCAGGTTTGAAAAGTCTGGTGTTGTAGTTTTTTAACTACAGGGGATTAAAGATGCGGAAGGTAGTGAAAAATTAGGTGGAATCGCCCTTTAGCCATTTCCCGAATCGGTAGCTGGAATCGGAAACTAACTTCAGCTTCATCATCTGAAGGCAGACCAGGCAGACACTCCATGTTGCTTTCTTAGCCTGTTTTTTCCAGCCAGTGAACCATTCCGCCACCTACTGGTCATTTTTTAAACTATGTAATCACATCTGTACAGTTCAAAAATAAACATTAGATCTATAAATAATTTTGGAGTATTATAAGGAAGGGCTGAGGTATTCCGTTAACATCCTTGCCACTTCAACACAAGAACAGTGACAAAAGTTCAGAGGAAACACTAGACTCCGGACAAAAATCAGATGACCCAATGTGACAGGATCCTTTCTGCGTTGTGCTGGTTTTATTGAGTGATCAGGCTGTGACACAGTTAGTCTTTAAAAAGGATGGTTTCTCGATTTATTCTGACGAGAACAAACAGAAAACAACCATGTTATAGACTGCCTGCTCCAAGTCCTACACAAAACAAAAGTACATACCAAAAATTTACTTAATAAATCTACAAATAAACTGGATGTATTTAGATGAAAAATAAACAGCACACACCTCTCCCGCAGGACAACATGACAAAAGGCAGGATATAAGGGGCACAAACAATTTAAAGACACTACCACAGAAGAAGAAATAAAAAGGAGGAGCTTCCAATTTTAAAGTAACACTGTTAAAACAATGACAGAGTTCTTTAGAGGTGTTTCAGTCAGGTAAGGAACAATACAAATAACAATACAAATAACCAAATAAAGACATTTTGTTTAATTACTACAAAAGAGAAATACAACCAGGTTACACCAGCTTTCGACCAGCATTTTAACGCACCACTTACGCACAAATCCGAGGCTGTTGGAAGCATGAACCGAGTCTCAAAAATCCTTGTGCAATTGTAACCTGATCTGTGGTTAAATGCAGTTTGTCTGTGTGTTTCAAGTGACTCGTGCGTACTTATTTAACATTTGTAGGCATAGGAGAAGGTTTGAATGTGTAATTATCAGATTTGTGAGATTGAAGTTAAAAAATCTGTGTAGAATTTTAATGTTTGTAAAAATTGTAATTGTGTGTGTGTGCTTTTATTTTGTATTCGTAATTGTTTTACATTTGTGTGTGCCTTTGACCACTTATTTACAAGTACCCGGAGTTACGCACAAACTTTCTTTTTTATGGTTTACAAATCATGTTTCACAGATACAAATATCCAAGGTTACACACAAAGATGCTTACACGACTACAAATCCAGCATTGCACATGCACAGGTATTTTGAGACTATTTTCACTCCAAACTTTCAGCCCTCTGCGTGATCCTGCAGGGATACGACAGTTGATGAATAGATGAATGATTTTTTGCAGGTATTGTGCACTTTTATTTTGAAGGCGGAGTTTTTATTGCAGTGACGTAAGGCTGTTCTTGTGGAGCACGTTGTAGAGAGGGAGGGCAGAGCGCAGGGTCCGCACGCTAAAAGACGCTCACTGCAGACTAGCTCCATATTATTATTATTATTATTATTATTATTATTATTATTATTATTATTAATAAACAGGAAGCAGACGCTGAGAATCCAATGAATGGAGTTACTTTTTGCCTTGTTGGGATTCCGCCTCACTCGGACACTGAAGTAAGTTTAAAGTCAAGATCCTGATTAAGTGTTTTGTTCCGCTTTGTTTCTAACTTCGCTCTCTGCTGGTGCTGAAACCACACGTACATGTTTCACATTGTGTGCTTTTAGGCTGCTCGACAGAACTCCTTTAGAGGTTGCAGTGGACTTGTCTTTCATTGAATGAATGGATCTCTGTTCTGATGACGCAGCTCTGCATGTTAGATATTCCCGTGTGTTACGTAACTTGTTACATTTGCGGATCGGAAATGTTCCAGTATTATTACCATTTCAACCTCATGATGTTTGTATACTCCTGAGAAAGCGCTGTTATGTTTGCAAATGAAATGATGGTGAAGATGCAAAAACAGAAATCAGTGACAGACAGAAGTTACTGGGATGTTTCAGCTTGTTCTTCAGCTGGGGGATCATAGTGGCTTCAGTGCTGTTGGATCCATGAGGATCCAGAGGAATGCTCCACGGTTTACGGGGGTTGGCTAAACAGACAATAAGAAATGGGTCTGGAATGGAATTCATGCATTCCCATATGACGGCCCACACTCGGTGACAGAAGGGACATTGTTGTCTTCATCTGTGTTTCAGCACAGAGGCCTTCATTCAGAGCTGGTAGTATTTCTATAAAACAGATTTTTTTTTAAATGCCAGGATGTCAGTAATAAAATGTTTGTCTTTACAAATGATGGCTCTGAAATCAAGCATCCTGTCATCACTCCCATTACACAACTCTATTTTTAACTGGCCTTCGGTGATCTTATTCCCAGTTTATTACTGTGAGAATGTGCCATGGCCCAGTTAGTGTCAGCTTCATGAGAAAATCAGTGACTCTGGGAAGAGAGCTTCTAAACCTGAAAACAGTTAGTGACAGACAGTTCAGGTCCAGAGAAACATCTGGACCTCCTTTAGTGGTGTATGAGGGAAATCAAACATCATAATAACTTCACAAATTTCCACCAAGTTATGGTGGAAGTTAACATTTAGCCACACCTAAAAACAAAATGTAATTATTTTATGTTGCACCAATTCCAAATAATAGATATACCAAAAAAAAAGTCGCCACCAAAAAATGGTCACTGCCAGGCAGTGTATATATATAAGGTATATACAGTACAGACCAAAAGTTTGGACACACTTTCTCATTGAATTCAATGAGTAAGTACAAACTTTTGGTCTGTACTGTATACTGTATATATATATATATATATATATATATATATATATATAAGGTATATGCATAGGTGGAAGCATATACTTTCCACCTATGCTGGAAGGTATATGCATACATTCCAGCATATTCCAAATTATTATGTTCTCAGATTTTCTTAAATGGTCAATGCAAATTATGGTCAGTATAATTTTCAAGTCATGAACTATTACAGTATAAATCAAATTTTACTGAACAAAGTTCCCCATGAGAACAGTATTTTTTTCAAAAGTAAAAAACTCAAAATGCACTGTACTAAATTATTATGCACAGCAGATTTTCTAAACATTTTATGGATTATAAAGAACTGCAAACGGTCATTCTTTGAATGTGCAGCATTAAGTGGTCACATACTAAAATCAAAAGCTATTTCAATCAAAAACATCTTAACAGACCGAGTTATATGTTAACATAGGAGCCCTTCTTTGATATCACAGCACAATTCTTGATCCATTGAACTTGTGAGTTTGTGGATAGTTTCTGCTTGAATTTCTTTGCAGGATGTCAGAATACCTTCCCAGAGCTGCTGTTTTGATATGAACTGCATTCCACCCTCAGATCTTCTGCTTGAGGAAACTCCAAAGGTTCTCAATAGGGTTGAGGTCAGAGGATGGTGACCACACCATGAGTTTCTTCCCTTTTATGCCCATAGCAGCCAATGACACAGTGATATTCCTTGCAGCATGAGATGGTCTTTGTCATGCATGAAGATGATTTTGGTACAGAAGGTACAGCTCTTCTTTTTGAACCATAAAAGAAAGTGATCAGTCAGAAAGTCCATATACTTTGCTGAGGTCTTTTTCACACCTTCAGGGACTCTGAAGGGGCCGACCAGCTCTCTCTCTCTCTCCCCATTATTTCGGCCCAAACAATGACTCCACCACCTCCTTGCTGACGTCACAGCCGTCTTGGGACGTGGTGGCCATCCACCGCCAATCCACTACTGCATCCATCTGGACCATCCAGGGTTGCACAACAGTCATCAGTGAACAAGTCTGTTTGAAAATTAATCTTCATGTACGGCTGGGTCCACTGAGACTGTTTCTGCTTGTGAGCTCTGGTTAGGGGCCCAATAGTAGGTTCATGCACCACAAGCCTCTGGAGGATCCTCCAACTTGAGGTTCTAGAGGCACCAGCAGCTTCAAATAACTGTTTGCTGCTTTGTAAGGGCATTTTAACAAATGCTCTCTTAATGCGATGAATTTGTCTAACAGAAACCTTCCTCATTCTGCCTTTATCTGTACAAACCAATCTTTGTTCTGAATCAGCCATAAATCTCTTCACAGAGATTAATGTTTTCGTACCTTGCCATCTGATGATTTTAGTCAGCAGAGAGATCCTTTCTCTTTCCCATATTGCTTGAAACCTGTGACCTGCTTAATAATAACATCCTTTTTAAGTAGATTTTCTTTAATTGAGCTTACCAGACAAACTAATCAACCCAGCTCTCTGAAATTAATTATAGTGATTCAAAGAGCCCTGACACACAATACCATCTATAAATTTAATAGCAGAACAAAAAATGTAATCTTTATGACACTTATACAGTATATATATATATACTGTATATATATATATATATATATATATATATATATATATATATATAGGTGACATTCCACGTCCCAAGAGCCACCTTCTGCAACCGAGGATCGGACCGCCAGGGTCCCCTCCCTCGGCTGCCACCCATCACACAATGCACCCGACCCCTTTGGCCCCTCTCACGGGTGGTGGGCCCATGGGAGGTGGGGCCCATGTTTCCTCTTTTGGCTAAGCCCGGCCGGGCTCCATGGGAAAAAGCCCGGCCACCAGACACTCGCCGTCGTGCTCCCCCTCCAGGCCTGGCTCCAGAGAGGGGCCCCGGTGACCTGCGTCCGGGCGAGGGAACACAAAGTCCAATGGTGCCGTTCATCATTGGGGTCTTCGGGCTGCGCTTTGTCTGGTCCCTCACCTAGGACCTGTCTGCCTTGGGTGACCCTACCAAGGCGGCATGCGGCTCGGGTGGTTGCTGAGGCAACAACTCGGGCATGGGAGGAGTTTGGAGAGGCCATGGAGAAAGACTTCCGTACAGCTTCGAGGCGATTCTGGTCCACCATCCGGCGTCTCGGGGGGGGGGGAGCAGTACGGCACCAACACTGTTTATAGTGGGGATGGTGTGCTGCTGACCTCTACTCGGGATGTTGTGGGCCAGTGGGCAGAGTACTTTGAAGACCTCCTCAATCCCACCAACATGCCTTCCATTGGGGAAGCTGAGCCTGGGGACTCTGGGTTGGGCTCTCCAATCTCTGGGGACGAGGTCGCCGAGGTGGTTAAAAAGCTCCTCGGTTGCAAGGCCCCGGGGGTGGATGAGATCCGCTTGGAGTTCCTTAAGGCCCTGGATGTTGTAGGGTTGTGTTTGCTGATGCGACTCTGCAATATCGCATGGACATTGGGGGCAGTTCCCCTGGATTGGCAGACTGGGGTGGTGGTCCCCCTGTTCAAAAAGGGGGACCGGATGGTGTGCTCCAATTATAGAGGGGTGACACTCTGAAGCCTCCCTGGCAAGGTCTATTCAGGGGTCCTGGAGAGGAGGGTCCGTTGGATAGTTGAACCTCGGATTCAGGAAGAGCAGTGTGGTTTTCGTCCTGGTCGTGGAACACTGGACCAGCTCTACACCCTCGGCAGGGTCCTGGAGGGTGCATGGGAGTTCGCCCAACTGGTCTACATGTGTTTTGTGGACTTGGAGAAGGCGTTCGACCGTGTCCCTCGGGGAGCCCTGTGGGAGGTTCTCCGGGAGTATGGGGTACCGGGCCCTTTGAAACGGGCTGTCAGGTCCCTGTATGACCGGTGTCAGAGTCTAGTCCGCATTGCCGGCAGTAAGTCGGGCTCGTTTCCGGTGAGAGTTGGACTCCGCCAGGGCTGCCCTTTGTCACCGATTCTGTTCATTACTTTTATGGACAGAATTTCTAGGCCCAGCCAAGGTGTTGAGGGGATCCATTTTGGTGGCCTTAGGATCTCATCTCTGCTTTTTGCAGACGATGTGGTCCTTTTGGCTTCATCAGGTCGTGATCTGCAGCTCTCGCTGGAGCGGTTCCCAGGAAGAAGATCAGTCATCTCAATCCAGAAATATGCAGTTCTAGGCACAGCCAAGATACTGCACAGAACCCTCAAGCTCCCAGGACTCTAGTAGAGGACCCGAGCTCAGAGGATGAGAGAGACCACCCGCGGAGGGTGAAGAGGGAATATTTATGTTTTATTTCTTTGGTGGAAAAAGACATTTTTTGATCATCATAACTGATTTGTAAAATCGATAAAATAAATAGTCAAGCATTCAAAAAGATGAATACTTTTTATAGGCACTATATATTCCACTAATGCCGACCAGGTTGCATCGTTTTTCCATTCTTAACTCTCTAACTCTCTTATAACTCTCTTTTTTAGTATATGTAACCCGCCCTTGCAACTTTCTTTTCAACACAGCTTAGCTATCTCAGCAAAGTAGAAGCAGTATTTATTTTAGGTCTAGTAACATCAACCCCAAACAACACTAAACAACACGGTTGTTCTTTCATCAAAACACCAAGGTCAGAACTTAAAAATATCTCTGTTATCTCTGAGCTAAAATAATACCACCACAACACTTCCAGAAGAATAAACATAAAAAGTGGAATTAAATGAATACAGTTAATATAAATGGAGTTAATGTGTTAACTTAGGTTCAGGAGCAGGGCCACGCCCAAACCACACCTCTATTTTTCCAGGCGGCCCATTTATACTCTGCTCACCACTCATCAAAGTCTGTTATGTTTCGACAACCATCAGGCCCCAATTCTTGCTACAATTACAAATCTACAAATACAACTCACCACGGAATGCGAAGTGGCTATTCAGCTCTACCCTTCTTATTTAGACGATGATCTTCAATACCCCATCTGTTGCTGAACATTCTCCTCTTTCAGTAATGAGACAAGCTCCAAGTCGCAAACGCCTGCGCCCCTTTATCTTCGATGACAAGGACCTCGCTGCAGCAAACAGAAAGGGGCGGGGACGGACCACTGTCTGATATAAATCTGAAATCTGTGATATAGCTTCACCTTTAGGAAGGGGTTTCACTCTCAGCATGTACTTGAACTTTTCTCTTTTAGTTACTTCAGTGCAGCTCACAGTTTTTAACAAATTCCGTAGCTTTCTCTGTATTTCTAAATCTGCTCCTTAGTTGCATCTTTTCGGGCTTGCTACTGCCTCTAGTGGCGTGGGGGTGGTAACACAAGTAATATATAATTGCATTACTAAATCAGAGTACCACAAAGTCTTTATTATTTATTATTCATTCTGGCTTTACTGGAACCGTAAAACATAAAGTTCCTCACAAAACACCAAACCTTTTCATTTCCTTTAGGAAGTAGAGCTAATTAAATGACATAAAACAGGAACTGAAAGTGGTTCCAGTTTCACTCCTGTTGAAACTGTGGTAAATTTTAAATACCTCGGGTCATTCCTGGACAGTCACCTCAATTTTGCTGAAAACACTGGCTATATTTTTAAGAAATTTTTAAGAAATGTTTTCAGAGACTATCGTTTAAGGAGACCCAGTGATTCAACCTCTAGTTAGGTAGTGGTTGTTGAGTTAAAATGTTAAAACTTAACATTTTAACTTGAGTTTTAACTCATCTCAAGTTTTAACTCCATCCATCCATCCATCCATCCATCCATCCATCCATCTTCCGCTTATCCGGGGTCGGGTCGCGGGGGTAGCAGCTTCAGAAGGGAGGCCCAGACTTCCCTCTCCCCGGCCACTTCTTCCAGCTCTTCCGGGGGAATCCCAAGGCGTTCCTAGGCCAGCCGGGAGACATAGTCCCTCCAGCGTGTCCTGGGTCTTCCCCGGGGCCTCCTCCCGGTGGGACGTGCCCGGAACACCTCACCAGGGAGGCGTCCAGGAGGCATCCTGACCAGATGCCCGAGCCACCTCAACTGGCTCCTCTCGATGTGAAGGAGCAGCGGCTCTATTCTGAGTCCCTCCTGGATGACTGAGCTTCTCACCCTATCTCTAAGGGAGAGCCCAGCCACCCTACGGAGAAAACCCAATTTCGGCCGCTTGTATCCGCAAGCTCGTTCTTTCGGTCACGACCCAAAGCTCATGACCATAGATGAGGGTGGGAACATAGATCGACTGGTAAATCGAGAGCTTCGCTATTTGGCTCAGCTCTCTCTTCACCACGACGGACCGGTACAGTGCCCGCTTGACAGCAGACGCTGCGTCAATCCGCCTGTCGTTCTCCCGCTGGTACCCATCAGCTACTTCCAGGGTCCCACAGGCCAAAAAGGCCCGATGGACTCCTTCTTCAGCCTGACGGCATCCCTCTCCAAAGGTGTCCACCAACGGGTTCGAGGGTTGCCGCCGCGACAGGCACCGACAACCTTGCGGCCACAGCTCCGATCGGCCGCCTTGACAATGGAGGCACGGAACATGGTCCACTCAGACTCCATGTCCCCCACCTCCTCCGGGACGCGTTCGAAGTTTTGCCGGAGATGGGGGTTAAAGCCCCGTCTCACAGGGGATTCCGCCAGACGTTCCCAGCAGACTCTCACAACACGTTTGGGCCTGCCAGGTCTGACCGGCTTCCTCCCCCACCACCGGAGCCAACTCACCACCAGGTAGTGGTCAGTGGACAGCTCCGCACCTCTCTTCACCCGAGTGTCCAAGACATACGGCCGCAGATCCGATGAAACGATGACAAAGTTGATCATCGAACTATGGCCTAGGGTGTCCTGGTGCCAAGTAAAACAGCTGAAACACTGACTTCTTTTAAATCTCAACTGAAAACCCACCTGTTTAGAATTGTATTTGAAATGTAATCAATTACAAATTTATTGATGGAACTTGACTTAATGATTGATTCTATATTGCATTGTGATTCTGTGTTTGTAATGATGTAAAGCACTTTGAAATGCCTTGCTGCTGAAATGTGCTATACAAATAAAATTTGATTGATTGATTGAAGTACACATATGGACACCCTTATGCTTGAACATGGTGTTCGTTATGGACAATCCATGACGAGCACAGAAGTCCAACAACAGAACACTGCTCGAGTTCAGATCGGGGGGGCCGTTCCTCCCAGCCACACCCCTCCAGGTCTCACTGTCATTGCCCACGTGAGCGTTGAAGTCCCCCAGCAGGACAAGGGAGTCCCCAAGAGGAGCACTCTCCAGTACCCCCTCTAAGGACTCCAAAAAGGGTGGGTAATCTGAACTGTCGTTTGGCCCATAAGCACAAACGACAGTCAGGACCCGTCCCCCCACCCGTAGGCGGAAGGAGGCTACCCTCTCGCTCACCGGGGTAAACCCCAACGTACAGGAGCCGAGATGGGGAGCAACAAGTATGCCCACTCCTGCCCAACGCCTCTCACCTTGGGCAACTCCAGAGTGGAAGTATGTCCAACCCCTCTCAAGGAGACTGGTTCCAGAACCAGAGCCATGCGTCAAGGTGAGACTGACTATTTCTAGCCGGAACCTCTCGACCTCACACACTAGCTCCGGCTCCTTCCCCACCAGAGAGGTGACATTCCACGTCCCAAGAGCCAGCTTCTGCAACCGAGGATCGGACCGCCAGGGTCCCCTCCCTCGGCCACCACCCATCACACAATGCACCCGACCCCTTTGGCCTCTCTCACGGGTGGTGGGCCCATGGGAGGGGGGGCCCATGTTTCCTCTTTGGGCTGAGCCCGGCCTGGCTCCAGAGTGGGGCCCCGGTGACCCGCGTCTGGGCGAGGGAACACGAAGTCCAATGGTGCCTTTCATCATTGGGGTCTTCGGGCTGCGCTTTGTCTGGGCCCTCACCTAGGACCTGTCTGCCTTGGGTGACCCTACCAGGGGCATGAAGCCCCAGACAGCATAGCTCCTAGGATAATTGGGGCACTCAAATACCTCCACCACGATAAGGTGGCAGCCCAAGGAGAGGATAAACTGTTGAGTGTTTTAACTTTTCATCTTTTCAGCTGGTTTGGTCACATGAGCTGCACACTATCAAACAATCTTTTAAGAAAACCTTCAATGGCAGGTAAAATAGTAGGTGACAGTTTGAGCTCATTAAGGCGTTATTGTGTTCCTCTGGTAACTATAGAACATCTATTAGAAGTCATTTATTGACAGTACAATAATTATTCTTAGCCAAACTAAATGATAACATTTACCTATAGCATCCAAAATGTTTTACTCGATGCACAAATTATTGATATTGTGATTCTAGAAAGAGTTTTATTTTATCGTTTTAGATTCAAAGAAAAATTTCCACCTTAGAAGACTAAAATAGTTTAATCATATTTTTTCCTATAAATAAGACTCTACCAACAAAAAGTCTCAGAATAGGAAGGCACAGTAAAAAAAAAAGTGAATTATTGTTTGTATCTGTTTAACAACCCTGGTAATTCATTTGTGAACCTAATTAATTTGTTTGTTATTGACTTTTGCTCAATTAAATTTCTTATGTATACATTGGTTAATGGTATTTTTATTATAGTTGATCATGTTGTTTTTCATGTCTTATTTCTTTTGTTCCTCCTATAATTGATAGAGATATATAGATATTATTTATAATGTATAAAGGTATTGTTTATATAACTTAATTAGCTCCACATCCTGAAGAAAATGGAAAAATATGGTGTTTTAGAAGATAATTTATCTTTTACATTGCCAGTAATGGCAAAATTAATAGTAAATAATAAAGACTTTGAGGTATTCTCGTTTAGTGATGTAATTATATTAGTTGTGTTACCACCCCAAAGCCACTAGAGGCAGTAGCAGGCCCGAAAATATGCAACTAAGAAGCAGATTTAGAAGTACACTGAAAGCTACGGAATTTGTTAAAAACTGTGAACTGCGCTGAAGTAAATAAAAGAGAGAAGTTCAAGTACATGCTGAGAGTGAAAATCCTTCGTAAAGATGAAGCTATGTCACAGATTTCAAAAGAAAATAAAAACGGGAGACCGCAGATAATATAAGAAATAGCGCCCCCTTCACTTCTGGAGTGCAATGGTCCCATGTCCAAATAAGGTATGTGACTGACAGTGGTCCCTCCCCGCCCCTTTCTGTTTGCTGTAGCGAGGTGTACTTGGTTCCATCGCCGTAGACCGCTTAGAGGCGTCAGACATCAGGCTTGTTCTTCCTGGCCACCGCCGCCTTCCGGGTCACTCAGCCAAGCAACACCAACACATGCATGCCCCCAGCGCTCCACCGCAGGCGTCTCAACCTGTCAAGTTCTCAAGTTCTAGGAGGACTTGTTAAGTCTAGGAGGACTGTTAAGTCCTCCTAGAACTTCAACGCTCTCTACATGAGAAAGGAATCCCATTCAGCTGCTCAGACAAGTTAAGATTCTTCCAACTCCTTTCATCTTCTGTACTTCATCAAACAACAGCATCGCCGTTATCCGAACATCCTGGGTTTCCAGCTTTTCCTCAGCGTCTGTTTCCTCCTCCAACATCTCCGGTAACGTCATTCCGATGCCGGCCTCCATTTTAGACCTCCATTGGAGCGTCAGGCTCCTCCCGGATCACAGCAGACTTTCAAAGTCTCTCACCCAAGCAAAACCAACATATCCACATCTCAGAGTTCCTCAGAAACTTGACAGACAACAGCACCACCACCAAAGTCAAAACATCCCGGCTTCTGCTTCCTCCTCAGTGTTTTTCTTCCTCCTCCAACATCTCTGGTGATGTCATTTCTGCCTCCACTCGCACCGATTGCTCCCCCCATGGGAGCCAGGTTGTATTACACTCTCTGCCGCATCCTCTTTGTTTGATGCTCCCAGCTCTTATCTGTACCGTCATTTCATCCTCAACCTCGCAAGCTTCATAAAGTTTGTGAACAAGCATCCCTTCTTCTAATCGTCCTTCTACCTTTCATGCCTAGTTTGCTCATGCTTCTTTCAAAGCTCATAAATCCAGTTCAGCCAAGACTTCCTACTCCATTTCCTTCCGATCTATCCTTTTCCCCTTCATTCCCCGTCTACAAATGTTTTCCTAACAACAATAATGCCACTGCATTTTCTCTCAGTCCAGCCCAATTCAGCATCCTTCTTCCATTTCACCTTTATTTCGCCATCAAATTCTAAATAATGTTGATGGCTGTTGGCAGGAAATATGTTCTGGAGTGATCTGCTCTATACTGGATCTGAAGAAACCTCTGACTCAAAACGCTCAGTCTTCCCAAGACATTTGTGTGAAAATTGTTCATAATTTTCTTGATTTATGAAGAATCCTTCTCTGCATAATCATCTCCAGCGGTTCCACAGTCAGTTAATCAATCAATCAAGTTCATTTGTATCGCACATCTCAGCAAACAAGGCAGTTCGGAGCACTTTACATCATAAAAAATACATGCAGTCCTAGAAAACACATTTAACAATTGAAATATAACATTTTGTCTTGTGGCAATATTGCACATCGTTTACAATGTTTCAAAAGCAACTCTAAACAGGTGTGTTTTAAGTCTGGATTTAAAGGAATTCAGTGCTTCATGTACTGCCTCATTTTGCTGCCCGCACATCTCTTTCTCGCAGTCCCTGCGGTGCTACATCTCATCCAGCCACTACTTGTATAATTACTCTCCCTCTTCATCCTCGTTCCTCATCTCGCACTTCTTCAGCAGTCTCCCACTGAGCCTCCCCTTCATATTAACCCAAAACCCAGACATCAACTCTCTTATAAGCTCACCGATTTCTGAGGGTTTTGACAAATGGGGCCGGGCCATCCTGTACCACTGGGACAGCATGATTTGCAATAATTTCAATGATCTCGGCAGTTCAGTCTCCAGCTGAAAATTGCTGCATGCCTGGTAATTTGTGGCGGTGTCTATTCAAGGAGTTTGTGTCTCCACAATCCTACTTCCACTGCAAACAGACTAAAACAACATCTTCACTCTAAATCAAGGTAAATGCTCTCATTCCTGCCCATAAACATAATCCTGAAAGAGAGTTTAACTTTTTCATTGACGGGTTCATTCATGGTTTTCACTCGGGCAGAGATGTTCCAAATTCCACCTATCACTGCCTCTGTCTTCAGTTTGCTCCTTCAGGTCCTGACACAGTTGACTCATTTCTAGCCAAAGAAGTCAAAGAAGGGTTTGATAAGACCATTAAATTCATTCACTTAGCAGGCCAAGGTGCTGGGCTCTCTAAAGCAGAAAACCACGTGCGCATTCAAAGTCCTCCTCATTCACCCAGATTTCTGGTATTTATCGGCACATTTCAGGAAGGAGCTTTCACTTCACAGTTTACCTAACTTTCGGTTGTCAAGTAGCCCTGAAAGATCAATCAGATTGACAGATGTTTCAAATAACAGTTGCTTACATTTCTTGGTTATCTGAACTGTGCAATTCATATCATTCCTCAGAGAAATCCTACATTTCTAATATTTCATCAGAAAGCAGCCAGCATCCCTTCTGTTCAAGGCTCACTCATCCTCAATTGCTCCTGCCAGGGCATGTTTTTTCTTCTACAACAACTTTCTAATTCATCCTGTATACATTCAACTCTACACAAATGCAACTCCCTCTCTAGGCTTGGTGGCTATTACAGAGACAAATGGTTGAAGCCAAAATGGCCAAAAGAATTAATTTCTCTTGCACTTTTCAAACCTACCCCATCGTTTTTGCAGCAAAACCTTTGGGGACATGAATGGCATAAAAAGTCTACTCTTGTTTATTCAGACTCACTCTGGTCTCAGTCTAGCATCAGTTCCTTCTTCAAGCAGCTCACATTCCAGTAACTCAGAACATCACTGATGTTCTGTCACTTTCTTCGAAAATTCTGATTCTTTGCTCCAGATTCAGAACTTTATTCAACTCTAGCTCCACCATTTTCTTCAATAATATCCAACCGACTCCCCTGTTATTCTATCTCCTCAAGCACAATCCTTCATTCATCCATGCTTTTCAGATATCATCATTCAGTCATAACATTCAGATATTACTCTTCAGAGAAGTAAACCAATCAGTTTACCATCTCTCATCTATTTCCTCTTCCATCCTAATTCCATCCTCAACCCATATGAGCCAATCTTTATGTTCAGACCATTATTTCAGCAAGCATTTCATCTCAAGGTCCACACCTCATCTCAGAATCCTGAAATCCAGCCACTTAAATCTGGTTCTCCAGCCATCTCAATCTAGCCCTGTTAAGATCAGACATCTCTCTCGAACGTCATTCTGCCCATTCTCTTACGCATAGGAGCTGCCTCTTCAGCATCTAGTCAGGCTATCTCCGATCAGATGATTCAGGTTTTAGGTTGCCAGTCATCCCAAGTTTATGAATCCGCAACAACCTCAGAATGCGCTTTTATTAAAAGCGCATTCTTCTCTGTTCAATTTAATTCAGACTCTTTTGGGGGTCCTATGCAGGCTCAGGAAAATAAGAGGAACCATTTACCGAAGACCAAACCCTTCATCTCCCAAACCCTCCATCATTCTCCTCGGATAACCAAATCAAGATCATTCATCCCTTTGTCCCTTCATGCCTTATACCAGGGGTCTCAAACTCCAGGCCTCGAGGGCCGCAGTCCTGAAGTTTTTAGATGTGTCACAGGTACAAAACACTGGACTGAAATGACTTAATGACCTCCTCCTTGTGTAGATCAGTTTTCCAGAGCCTTAATGACCTAATTATTCTGTTCAGGTGTGGTGCAGCAGAGGCACATCTAAAAGTTGCAGGACTGCGGCCCTCGAGGACTGGAGTTTGAGACCCCTGCCCTATACCCTCTCCCTTCTTCCCTCATCCCTTCATCCTTTCATTCTGTCATTCTTTCATCCCTCCATCCATCCCTTCATCAATAAATCTTTAAACCTATATCTTTGTGGCGTGGTCCTTGCTAATGAAATGAATTTAAAGTGTTAACTTAGGTTCAGGAGCAGGGCCACGCCCAAACCACACCTCTAATTTTCAAGGTGACCTATTTATACTCTGCTCACCCACTCATCTCAGTTTGTTATGTTTCGTCAACTCCACCATCCCTTACCCTTTACCTCTTTCATTTCATCCTTTCTCATTCATAACCATGCTTTGCTTCTTTTTCCTGCAGGTTTCGCCTAAGGGGTCCTATGTGGGCTTGGGAAAATAAGAGGAACCATTTTCTGAAGACTAAACCCCCACGCAGAGTCTTCACTTCCCAAACTCTCCATCATTCTCCCCGGATAACCAAAACAAGATCACTCATCTCTTCATCCTCTCACCATTCATCCCTTCTTCCCTCATCCTTTCATCCCCTCATTTCTGCATCCCTCCATCAATAAATCTTTAAACCTATATCTTTGTGGCATGATCCTTGCTAATGAATAACACTTAAAGTCCTGATGTCCTTTCAAAAAAGAATGTTCTAGAGGAAAAATTGGTGGTGGTGGTTGTTGCAGGGAGATGATGTGGCAGGGCAGATGACCAAAGTAACTGAAATCAGTTATGCAACATTCCAACCAATCCCCAGAACGTAAAATCTGTTTTGGTTCATCAGTTCACATATTCCTGATCAAATGTGCTTGTTAACATGAAGCTTCACTGAACTCAACTCAGTGAAGTTCTTCCCACTCCAGCAACAGAGTCACAATCCAAGATGGTGTGAAAGTATCCACCATCTCTTTCACTGTACCAAATGTTCTTTATTTAACACTAAGTAAAGTCTTGTAAGTAGAAAGGAGGCGACTGTCAGGTGCTAAAAGGAAATAAGATTAGCTACCATAACTGCACGGATGATACACAGCTCTACATTACAATGTCACCAGGTGACTCTGAACCCATCCAATCACTAAATAAATGCTTAGAACAGATAAATGTCTGGATGTGCCAAAACTTTCTCCAGCTGAACAGAAACAAAACTGAAGTTATTATTGTTGGACTTAAGGAGGAGCGATCTAGAGTCAATGCACAGCTTTGGTTATTACAACTAAAACCTAGAGATCAGGCCTGAAACCTGGTAGTAGTGATGGACTCTGACCTGAACCTTCAGAGCCACATAAAGACAGTCACATCTTCTATCTCCTGTAGAACATTTAGAGGACTTATGTCTCAACGAGATCTAGAGAAACTCAACCATGCATTTACCTTTAGTCGCATTGATTGCTGCAACAGCATCTTCACAGGTCTGTCCAACAAATTATTCAAACAGCTGCAGCTGATACAGAACGCTGCTGCTCGCGTTCTCACTAAAACCAGAAAATTGGCCAGTTTTAAAGTCCCT
The DNA here is from genome assembly GCF_003331165.1 of Xiphophorus hellerii. NCBI lineage: Eukaryota > Metazoa > Chordata > Actinopteri > Cyprinodontiformes > Poeciliidae > Xiphophorus > Xiphophorus hellerii. The sequence goes on from NC_045681.1 coordinate 26,312,951, forward strand.
CCACTGGCTCCCTGTAGCTCAGAGAATAGACTTTAAAATACTGTTGTTAGTTTATAAATCCCTGAACAGTTTAGCACCACGATACATAAAAGATCTGCTGTTCATCAACCTTCCAGACCTCTTAGGTCTTCTGGTTCTGCTCTGCATCCTGAATCAGAACCAAACAAGGAGAAGCAGCATTCAGCTTCTATGCACCACAAATCTGGATGAAACTCTCAGAAAACTGTAAAATAGCTGAAACACTGACTTCCTTTAAATCTTGACTAAAAACCCACCTGTTTAGGATTGTATTTGAAACATAATCAATTACGAATTTAACAATAGTATTTGATTTAATGCAACGTTTTGATTGTTGATTCTATGTTGTATGACTTTGTGTTTTTGTGTTTCTTATGATGTAAAGCATTTTGAAATGCCTTGCTGCTGAAATGTGCTATATAAATAAAATCTGATTGATTGATTGTTACTCCTAGAGGAGTACCTTGGTTAGGTGCAATCTTGAATGTCAGACTGACTGACAACATCATCAGGATCACATTTTTTCTTTAACCAATTCTTTTTTTAGCATTTCAGGAATACAACATGGAGAAGTTAGTTACCTTCATGTCTGATAGCTTTGCCCTGAGTGTAAAGCTGTCTGGGCAACTTTGCTCTATTAAAATGATGATCCAAAATATTTTTATTGTTCCATGGCTGACTTAAATTCAGATGGCATCTCTCATCAAAGTACAGGCTGCTGATTCTTTAATCTACCTAATCTAAGAAACAGAACATGTTCAAATGTTTAAAAAATGTTGCCTCAGAACTATTTTCACTGGTTTGCTTATTAATGTGAGACATTTGATTACATTTTATTTTAATAGAAATGTTGCCCTTCCATGTGAAGGAATGCTGGACCTCAGTTAGTGTCATTTCCTGATATCTCTGAAGAGAGCAAAAAAGAGAATACAACTGTGAACCTGGGAAGAAGAACAACTTGCTCTTTGTATGTTAAAACTGAACAAGCAATGTATGGGGAAAAATTGGTTTTCAATTATAGATTTTTAAGAAATGACCTGTGATAGAAGTAAGTTGCAAAGCCTCTATGACCACAGAAGAATCCAAAACGTTTTTACACTACATTTCCCACAAGCACTCACTCACACATTCATACTTGTTCATATTGTTGGAGGTCTTGTAGCTGGAATCACATAATGTAACCTACAACATGTCAAATGGCTACTCCTTTCCACTAAGAACTTAGAAAAAGTGCTGCTTAGCACAAGTATGATTTGTTTTTATGTTAAAATCATGAGCAACACTTCTATGTTCTAGAACACCTTCAACAACAGTGATTTAAGTGTGGTCACAGATACAAAAGGTACTAAGGATGTTACATCCCCAAAAACTTTAAGTTGGAAAAGACTATCTAGTCACACCTGAAATTGTTACATGGGTGCAGAGTTGGAATTTTTGTTTAACAGTCAGTTAAACGAACAACAAACAGGTTCTCCTGACTCCTGACTCTGAACTCACGCTAAATTGGAAGATGGAAAAACAAATGCATTTGTCTCTTGGTTAATCTAGGGCTAGCCTTCTCTGCTAGCTCTAAAAATTGGGAAAAAAATGTTTTAATCATATTTAATTTTATCTATAGTTTAATTTTATTCTACAAACGAGTTGCTTATAGGTATTATTGAGGTTTCACTTTAATTTCCTACTTTAAATAGTGCCTTAAACGCATCTGGCGAGCAGCTCCGCCTCAGGACCTGCTGTACAAATTCAGCTATCCCTTCCTCAAAAATGCCTGGACTGACAGAATTATCAGCCAATCAAAATGGTCATACAATGACAGTGCGTCCCACAGGCCCAGCTGTAAGTAAAGAGCTTCCCATGCATTCCCCGTCATTGTAATGGCCCATGGTAATGGTAGCCGCATTGCTTCAACTCTGGTTGACCTAGTTGCACACTTATAAAAATCGCTTTTTTCAAGACACTCTTTAACGGATAAAAAAAAGAATAACTAAAAATGGAAAATCCACACCAAACCTGGATTCACTAACACAGACCTGTAGAAACTTTGTAAGGCATTTTAAAGCCTGTATAAGCACTGAGTGCGTGGCTAACAGGTAGCACTGAGCACAACAACCTGTGGATTTTTTCTACAAGTAATTGGTGAGTGTTACTTTTCTATTAGCCTACATTCTCATATAAACTTTACTTAATATTTTTTCTTTTAAATGTTTACATGTGCTATTTGAGCAGTATAGATTGATGTTGAGCTTAACTGGGGAATATAGAAAAGTTTTACTAAATTGCTGGCTGTTCAATTACGGTATGTGCGGTGTTGCCTGTGTATTTTGTTAAAATATACATTGATATATTGCTTTATGTATGCATTGTTGCTTTACTTGGCGTATTTTTATTTATTTGCATATTATTGGATGCCTGTTCCTTGGTGTGGGTGCATAGTTTTTGCATTGTCCTGCACAACGTGTGTATTATTCTGTGGAACTTATTAATAATTGCAAAATACGAAGCTGAAGTTGATTCCAGCTTCCGATTCGGGAAATGGCTAAAGGGCGATTCCACTTCCACCTAATTTTTCACTACCTTCCGCATCTTTAATATACTCTAGTTAAAAAAACAAAAACTACACGTAGACAATTCAAACTTGAACTGGATTATTCTGCTCGAACAGCAGAATATTTAAAACCATGTTTGTGATGTGTGAAACTTTTTCTGATTTGTGAAACTTATATTAAGGGCGATTACACCACTTCTTTTTTAAAAAAATCTTGGTCACACTAGAATTGCTTGAATTCCAAAACTACAACAACTAGATTCTTCGTTGTGTGATCGAGACCGAAAAAAAGGACAAAAATTGCCCTTTATGGAAAAAAGTTTCACAAATCCCAATCATGGTTCTAACTATTCTGCTATTAGAGCAGAATAATCCAGTCCAAGTTTGAGGTGTCTAGATGTTGTAGTTTTGAAAGATGCGGAAGGGTAGTGAAAAATTAGATGAAATCGCCCTATAGCCATTTCCCGAATTGGAAACTGGAATTGGAAACCAACTTCAGCTAAATTTGCAAAATAAACATTAAGCCTAAAAACATACAATTGCAAGAGACTGAATGTTCTGATCTTTGTGCAAAACATTTGAGTGTTTTTTTGGTGTTGAAACCTGAAACATAAAGTAGCATTGTTGTCAGTTGCTATGGCAACGAGTCTGGGTGTCGCTTGGCCATACAGAGAATATGTGGTTTTGAGCTGTACTTCGGTTTTTTCCTTGTGCTGTGGAGCACAGCATTAAATTAATAATACCTACATTTCCAAATTTCATAGAGTTAACAGAATTGTTTTACTGCGGCAGCGCGGCTATAGATGACCTGTAAAAGAATACTTTTTGTCCTTCAGCGTTGTCCGCATGAGCGAACTTTCCGTATGTAAACAATAACATGCAAGGTGTCTATATTTGTAAATCTGATTATTAGAGGTGTGCCGATCGATTGGCCACCGATCATAATTGTCTGATTTCCGTGAAAAAGTATATGATCAGTGATCGTCGATCACTGTTTTTTGTTGCCGATCACCAAAACCGATCACATTTATCTCACTTCGCAGCCTGCGTGTGCAGCTATCTCCTCTTTCCTTCACACTGCGCAAGCGCGCAACAACAAATTCTGTCGTGTGGAACTATAATGCTCTGAGAGTGAATTGAGACATTTGTGTTGTGGCGGAAAATTACCTCAGGGATGAAGCACATCAAAATGCATCCCCACAACAAATTCAATTTTATGAGAGGCCCCAAGGACCAAAACTTACAAACTCTCTTACATATACTATCAAACCCTGTCATTCGAACTAGCATACCCTATCATACATACTATCAAACTCTTAAATTAGAAATGTTTCATCAGCACATTGAGCTCATGTGATCCCGGCTCCAGAAAGGTGAAGGTCTCTAGACATCCTGAAGGTAAACACCGACTGGCAGTCAGGAAGACGGACACTGATGAGACATCCTACATCTCAGCGGCTGCAGGAAGAACCACGATGGTCTGCAGCGACTGTTTACCAACATCTGAAAACACATTGGAATATATTATGAATGTGCGGCACAAACACGTAATTCTGACACTTGTAAGTTTTTTGTGCTAATTTTAGTCCTAGCTAAATTAGCTAGGACTAAAATTAGCACTGTATATTCAGCACTGTATTACAAGTTTTATAGTAGTTTAATATAAAAACCATCGTGCGCTCACCTGAACCGTCTGAACCACCTGCTTTCCTCCTGCTGCAAGGCGGAGATCAGCTGTCCTCCTCGCTACAACCGCAGCATTCCTCCTGTAGTTATAAAGTGGATCTATTTACTTCAGCGGAACCACTCCCCTAGCTACTGAGTTACCTAGAGGTTATCCGCCAGCGCATTGATATGTAACTTGTGAGACAACAGTAAAGTCACGTTCATTTTCTTACCACCGAGTTGAATCCTTTATTTAAATATACTATGTTGGAGCAAAGATACAACAAATTGGCGACGAGGAATCTGGACCCTAAACAACTGCACGAAATGAAAATTTAAACCGGAGGGAAGGAAAAAAAAAAAAAAAAAGGACGAGAGGAGACAAAACGAAGCCTAGCAAAGGATACGTGAGTAACAGGGCATAGCACACAGTGAAAGGATAAACGGATAATATCTGGATTCCATGTCCAAAATGGCTCACGTTGGAAAAGTAGAGGAGTTTGATAGTTCAAGTGAAGACTGGGAATCATACATAGAGCGAGTGGAGTTGTACTGCGACGCTAATGATATCGAGGAAGAGAAAAAAAGTTCCGTCCTCCTCAGTCTAATGGGAGCTAAAACTTACAGTCTACTCCGTAATCTCCTGAGCCCTGCTAAACCGTCGAGCAAGTCATATAAAGACATTGTTGATACATTACAGAAGCACTTGAATCCCGCACCACTAGTAATTGCGGAAAGATTCAGATTTCATAAGAGGAATCAAACGAAAGATGAAAGCATATCTGAGTATATGGCCGAACTGCGCAAACTCTCGCAGCATTGTGACTTTAAAACGGGACTTGACGATGCCTTGAGAGATCGATTGGTATGTGGCATGCACTGTACGAGCACACAAAAAAGGCTACTGTCCGAAAAAGAGCTAGATTTGAAGAAAGCACTCGAACTAGCTATCTCAATGGAAACAGCAGCTAAGGGTGCATCAGAGCTACAGAAGAAAAGCTTAGAAAACGAAGTGTATCAAATGTCCTTAAATGGAAAAAAACAAAAATGCTACAGGTGTGGTAAATCCTCACACAAAGCAAACGACTGCTGGTTCAAAGAAAAGACATGTAGGAAATGCCACAAACAAGGGCACATAGAAAGAGCATGCAAATCAGACCAAACAAATACCCAAAAAGAAAAATCTGGAAAGAACAAAGGTTTTAAACCTAAATCAAAGGCCAAAGCAAATGAAATGCACAAAGTTACAGAACATTCTGAAAACACAAACAGCAGTGAGGATGATGACCTGTCATGCTTAGAGCTGCATAGCATAACTGAAGAAGACAGAAAAATAATATGGGTCACGACTACAGTGTCTGGAGTGAAACTAAAGATGGAACTGGACACAGGTTCAGCTTTGTCAGTGATCTCCGAAACTGATTATGACAGGCTGTTCTCCCACTTACCACTGAAAAAGACATCAGTGATGTTAAAAACCTACACAGGTGAAAAAGTGTCACCAAAAGGGAAACTTAAAGTGGATGTGGTCTATGGTGACCAAACACACAAGCTAGAGCTCTATGTCCTGAAAACCACAGGCCCAGCGCTACTGGGGCGTGAATGGCTGAGAAGAATTCAGCTTGACTGGCATGCAATAAAAGCCCTGAATATCTCGACAGGTCTCAAGAGCTCCACCCGTAGGCCTGAGCAGAGATTGCCACAGTTATTGGAGGCTAATGCACACGTTTTCGAGAAAGGCATTGGCAAACTAAAACACCTAAAAGCAAAAATCGAACTGGACAAAGATGCCAACCCAAGATTCCACAAGGCGCGCCCGGTGCCGTATGCCCTACGTCCCAAGATAGCCGCTGAACTGCAAAGCTTGGAGGCATCCGGCATTCTCTCAAAAGTTGACTGGAGTGACTGGGCTACGCCCATTGTTCCTGTGATGAAGAAAGGAAAAAGTGAAGTGCGTATATGTGGGGACTTCAAAGTGAGCATCAACCCGGTGTTGCGCACGGTGCAGTACCCTCTTCCACGAATAGAGGACATCTTCTCATCATTGGCTGGTGGGGAGAAGTTTTCAAAGATAGACTTGTCACAGGCCTATCTCCAGATGGAAGTGGAGGAGTCAAGCAAAAAGTTTCTAACCATCAACACTCATAAGGGACTTTACCAATACAATCGTCTTGTGTTTGGTGTTTCTTCAGCCCCAGCCATCTGGCAAAGAGCCATGGATCAGGTGCTCCAGGATATACCTGGAACACAATGCTACCTGGATGATATTATCATAACAGGAAAAGATGATGATGATCACTTCCAAAACCTGAGCAAAGTACTCACCAGGCTGAGTGAGTATGGGCTACGGGCAAAGAGAGAGAAATGTGAGTTTTTCAAAAGTGAAATCTCATACTGCGGACATGTCATTGACAAGCACGGCTTGCACAAGTCACAAGAGAAAATTGAGGCAGTGCTGAAAGCACCTAAACCTGAAAATGTGCCACAACTCAGATCGTACCTGGGTCTCGTCAACTATTACCACAAGTTTCTACCAAACCTTGCCTCAGTGCTGTATCCACTAAATGCACTGCTACAAACAGGAGTGGAATGGCATTGGTCAGAAAAATGTGAAAAGGCATTCACAGAAACAAAAAGACTAATAACATCTGACGAGCTACTTACCCACTATGATCCATCCAGACCCATCCGTCTAGCATGTGACGCGTCCCCGTACGGCATTGGCGCAGTCCTGTCGCACACGATGGATAATGGACTTGAACGCCCAATTGCATTCGCTTCAAGGTCCCTGTCAAGTGCCGAACGCAATTATGCACAGATTGACAGGGAGGCCCTTAGTCTAGTATGGGGTATCAAAAAGTTCCACCATTACCTCTATGGCCAAAGGTTTACCTAAGTGACTGATCATCAGCCCCTAGTGTCAATATTCAATCCACGAAAAGGAGTCCCAGTGATGTCAGCTGCGCGACTACAGCGATGGGCCCTGTTCTTAGGAGCACACTCGTATGACATCGAGTTCAAGGGGACTAAACAACACTGCAATGCTGATGGTTTGTCACGCCTCCCTCTGTCAACATCTGTGGAGGAACTACCATCAAAGGGTGACCCAGCAGAAATGTTCCACACAACACTGGTAGATCAGCTGCCAGTTACAAATGTCCTGATACGAAAAGAAACGCGGAATGACCCAACACTTTCCAAGGTGTATGACATCACAGTACAAGGCTGGCCTGCCCAGGGGAATCCATACTTTCCTGAGTTTTCAGCAAGACGTGATCAGCTGTCAGTCTGCCAGGGAACCTTGATGTGTGGATCACGTGTGGTAGTGCCCTCCAAGCTTCGCACCAGAGTGTTGGACAGTCTGCATGAAGCTCACGTAGGTACGGTGAAGATGAAAAGTCTGGCCCGTAGCTACGTATGGTAGCCAGGATAGATAAACAGATTGAGGACATCACCAAAACCTGCCCAGGATGCCTGAGCGTTCAAAACGCACCACAGGCTCCCCTACATCCGTGGGAATGGCCGTCTGTACCCTGGCAGAGAGTGCACATTGATTTTGCTGGTCCGTTCATGAACTCTATGTTTCTCATAGCTGTGGACGCTCACTCAAAATGGCCAGAAGTAGTCCCAATGAAATCAACAACATCAGAAAAGACTATCTCTGTTCTGAGAAGCATCTTTGCCAGGAATGGCCTACCTGAGCAAATTGTGAGTGACAGTGGCCCACAGTATACTTCTGAAGAATTCCAAGACTTCATGAAAAAGAATGGTATCAAGCATTTCAAGTCAGCACCTCACCATCCAGCAACAAACGGGCTAGCAGAACGGTTCGTACAAACATTCAAAAAGTCCATAAAAGCAATGACAAAAGAAGACATCTCTCTTCAACACAAAATTGACAACTTCCTCCTGGTGTACCGCAATTCTGTTCATGCAACAACCAATCAGACACCTGCAATGCTGTTTATGAACAGACCGCTCAGATGTCGCATTGACCTTCTAAAGCCAAACCTGAGAAAAGAAGTGCAGAACAAACAGTTCAGCAGCTTTTCGAGTGAACCGCCAAGGAGCTTCGATGTGGGACAGCAGGTCCTGGCACGTGACTACCGAGGGGAAAAGTGGACGCCTGGAAAGATCATCACTAGGAGCGGCCCTCTGATGTACGAGGTGGACACTGGAGAGCATACCTGGAGACGTCATGTGGATCAACTGTTGAATGCTCAACCAAAGACACCGGAGCAACCAGCACGTCCACCTGATCCTGAAACCAACTCTTAACCCAGTACAGTGACACCCACAGTTGTAGAGGAAGTGCCCCCTACCGAGAGCACCCCACAGGTTCCCAGGCGTAACCCTGAACGGCTCAGGGCACCCCCGAAAAGATTGGATTTATGAGTTTCACTTATGGACTAAAAAAAACAAAAAGAGTTCCAATATTTGTCAACTGGATAACAAATTGTGTTTAATGCATTGGCAATGTTATGTGTTACTTTAGTTATGTAGCATTAATCTAAAAGGGGAGGAGTGTAGTATATAAAGTGGATCTATTTACTTCAGCGGAACCACTCCCCTAGCTACTGAGTTACCTAGAGGTTATCCGCCAGCGCATTGATATGTAACTTGTGAGACAACAGTAAAGTCACGTTCATTTTCTTACCACCGAGTTGAATCCTTTATTTAAATATACTATGTTGGAGCAAAGATACAACACCTCCCGCCGCACATTTTCTTGAAGTCTTAGAAAAATCACAATCACAGGCTATAAAAAAATAGCTCTGCCCTCTCTTCTTTTGTCTCAGAAAAACAACTAGCTTTAGGTCGCATAGTAACGAAACACAGCAAATGGCGCCATACCCCCCGACCGCCAGAAGGCGTCACCCTACTACAGAGCCGAGCAGGGCCGGTGGAAACGCGGTCACTCCGAAATGGGCTCTTTGCACCTGCCGCGCTGACGTCACAACCGCATGCGCAAATGCGGCTCTTTTTTTTGCGCTTTGAGTTACCATGACAGCTAGAAAAGACAAAGTCTTATTTCAGACGAAAATAAAACAATACTATGAACATTGCTGTCTTCCTAATATAATGGGCTTTTAAGTTTTCATGGATTTCCAAGCGGTCCTGAATTAAGAAGACGGTGGCTTGTAAATATGCGTCGCTACCAGTTAAAGCTAATGCCGCACAGCAAAGTTTACAGCCTTCACTCCGGATCAACTTCTTCAGTCTAAAGAAGAAGGTAAAAGAGCCTCCTGTGTTATTTCCATGGAATCACTTCTGTATTCAGCCTGAAAGAGCGAGTTTATGGGAACGAGAGAGCAGACCAGAGCCAGACAGCCGAGCAACTGATCTGCCTGTACACACTGCTGTAAACACCGTCCTGCTTCACAAGAAACATGCAAAACTAATAAAGCGAAATAACACGGAGACCTTAAGGAACACGGCCATATTTTTCTAAAAGCAACAACTTTGAACCTGAACAGTCAGCTGAACTAGAACTCTGACACTACAGCTGCTCTACTGTTAAGCTATGGGCTTGTTGTTCCTCAGGCTTCAGAAGCAAAAAGCCTGAACCTAAAATCCCTCGTTACTTGGTCTCTGACACTAACACAATAAACGCACGTAATATACTTGAAAATATGGTAAAAACATTGTCCGTTAGAATGGATGAAAAATGTTTAGATACTTAAATAGCACATTTTTACAAGAAAAATGTCTAGCATAAGCTAAAGCTAATGTTAGCCACAAAGTTTAAAGAAAGTAAAACTCACCTTCATATCTGTGTATAACGAGGCGAACATCTTAAAACCTTTCTCCAGCTTACTTGTCGGGGCTTCGGATCGATGTACATCATTAATTGTTACCTTGGACAAGCCCTGCAAACACCCAGTGTAAAGAGTCATTTTCAATAGATCGGAAAAGATTGAGCCGCTTTTCCCCGAACGCGGAAGCTGAGGTGCAAAGAGCCCATAGAGCCAAGCCGAGCTGCTAAAGTGTAGAGCCAAATCAAAAGAAAAAATTACTTTGCACCATGCCTGTAATCTAAAGAAAGGCACATAAGAAAAACAGACGTTAACAATTCTAACTAATGAAATAAATACTAAAATAAAGTCTGTTTTGAAAAAAAACACTGAAAACCAGTTAAGCAGTCTATAACTTCACACATAACAAATTAAGACATGTTGAAACATCATAATTTATTTCTATTTGTTAAATAATGTCCAATAATTTTACTTCCTAATAGAGATCAATTCTAAATCTTTTGGAACTCATGTTTTATTAGGAACAAAATTTATTACAGTTCCTTTGTTAAAAACCCTGAAATATTCACAATGTATCCCATTAAATAAAGCTGATAATCAGCCAACCATTACACACAAAGTGCCATCTTGCCAAACTAACTGGAACATTCTTGTTTGCCTCTTCTGACTGTAGCAATGTGTTGTGTGTTTGCACTACTAATTACAACTGAAACATGAGTTATTTTAGGATTTAATTGCTATTTTGGTGTTAGTTTTTATAAATATTTGGGCTAAACTTCAAGGTTTTGTTTTGACTTTGGCTCTTATAAAGGTATCGTTTAAGCTATTATATTTTTGTGGCTGTGTCTCCCCTTGTCGATTTAGTCTTTATAGGCTTAAGTTACTATTTGTATCAGCAGTCTCTATTCTTTAATATGTGCTTATCAGGATTAACTTAAACCTGGCTGAACTCAGCTGCTTTTCATTCTGGTTTGACATTTGTAACATTGTTGAATCATGAACCTTCTCATAACTTTGTCAAGTCCAAGATTCTTCTCTTGTTATTGATTGATATCTGCTGCGGTGAAATAGTCCTTTGTTTTCTCAGACCATCCTACTAAACATTTGAAAACGAGCATAAAAAATTATGCTTTACAGGCAAAGTAGATTCGTAGCATTTAGTTAAATGAGGCCTTTGCTACACGAAGCAAGCTAACTACTAACTGCTCTGTAGCAATCAATTCTGCAAAAAAGTCAAAGGACAAAAAGTCAAAACACACAATGATTGTGTGTTTTGCTATTTTTGGACAATGTTGGAGTCTTTGCTGTCTTAACATATCCATTTTAGATATTTCCCTGACCAGTTACATCCTTCTGATATGTAAAAAAAAAGAAAAAAGAACTGAATCAGTAGCAGTCAGTTTGTGTGCTGTTGTGAGCAAGACCATGAACCCTGAAATGAAGCAAACAGAGGGAAGCAGCAGCCATCATGTGATCGGTCATATTCATACCCCAGGCCTAAAGCAGCAGGCAGAGGCATTTTCTGACTCATGAATCAAATCTTATTTTCATCCTGATATTACTCCTCCATGATAACACAGCCTCATGCAGTTGTGTAAGTTGGTCACAATTTTCCTGTTAAAATAGTCTTCGCATATCTATGTCATGTCATCACGGATGCCTCAATACAGAGTGTTTTTCTACACTTCAACTCTTGCAACTATGTTTTTTTTTGCTGTAACAGCAAACGTGAAACAAAAAGACGTAAACCAATAGAAAGTAATGGTGTGGGAGAATGATAGACCAAGGATAGCACAACCAAGGAAGGTGGGTGATGTTGGCGGAGCTGTCATCCTGTTTTAACATCTCAGTCCACAGTATCTCTACATCCTCACTTTTCCCTTTCTTACTGCCTGTCTTCTTCAATACTCTAAGGTGTCAGCTACATGATAACTGAGAGATCGTCTGCACTGCTTAACCTGTTAGTGGAGGGCTGATGAGATGGAGACATCATGTGTACGGTCTTTCAAACAGGCATGCATGTAAGAAGTACAAACACTTAAAAATTCTGTCTGAGGACAAAAAGTCAAACATCCACATTGATTTCAAACAGATATTGAAAAAGAATAAATCAAACACTTTCTTAAAATTCATTTACAGTTTTCAACCAACATATGGAGAAGCAGCATGTTTTAACAACTAGTATGCATGCCATAGATTTAGCTTAATTATGAATACAGAAACACTTGCAGAGGACAGGAGGCTAAGGTAAGGAAAAAGTAATTTTTTACAAGCAATTGAAGATCTGTGGTTGATTAGAATCAGTTCTATGGAGAAGAAGAGACAACACAATCGTCCATGACAGTAATCTCATACTTCTTCTCACACATCAGGTTCAGTGACATTCCATTCTCAATCATTATGAGGTTGGGCCACCCTTGCCAAATGTAGTTGCTTCATGTCTTTTGGAAAGGCTTTTTATGAGGCCAGTAAGTTAATGGGAATGTTTAAGGATTTCTCCAGAAATGCACTTGTGAGGTCAGACACTGGTGATAAGCAAGAGGAGCTGACTCTCAGGTTCTCCACTAATACATTCCAGTTTTGTTATTTTGAGGTAAAAGGCTAGTCAAGTTTGTGTAAACCAACCTCTCAGACATGGATCTTTCTTTGTGCACTAGTGCAAAGACGTGCTGGAACTGATAAAATGCCATACTTTCTGAAAGTACGGCATTTTACGACTTTTTGCACTGTGGGTAGGTTTTGTACATCTCTACTTTGAATGTTTAAATTACAGAGCAGTGTCAATAGAGATGAACACAAATGAGACAAATCTTGCTCAGATTAGGGCGGCTAGGTCACCCTGGAGCCAAACCTGTCCTCCCAGACATAAAGGCAGCAAGTCTGGATGGCATTTGGCCTAAAGTGATGAAGGCTGTATATATTTTGAAGCTGTTTTAGTTTACATGAGTTCTCTATGTTACATGGAGGACTGGGAAACAATTCATTTGGAAGGTTGGGATGATGGCCTTCATTTTTAAGTTGGGGGACTAGAGAGTGTGTTTGAACTTGTCAACTAGTCTGGGAACTTCTGGATCTCAGCTTTGCTTATCACAAATAATTGGTTATGTTGGCTTCTTCAGATTAACACCTTCATTGTGCACTACAGCAATTCACTGAGTGTAAACTATGAGTGTGAACTCCTGTAAATTTGAGACCATACTTCTCAACCAGAAAAAGGTGAACTGCTCCCTCTTGGTTGGAAATCAGTCTAAAGTGAGTGTATTTAGGTGTCCTGGGACCAGGGACACATCTAAAAGTTGCAGGACACCAGCCCTTGAGAACTGGAGATGATTACCCGTTCTCTAGACAACGGATGGATGGATGCAGTCTGATGTTTGTTTGAAGTAGAATATTGGTGAAACCAATTCTGAGTGCTTGCAAGGGCGAGCTGTAACTGATCAGGGTTATATTTCAACAAGGCAGTTCAAAGTGCTTTACATCATAAAAACATTAGAAGGTCATGCTACTTTACAGAAAAAGTTAGGTTGTCTTTAACAAGTTTAAGCTAAATTTGATTTAGTTATGATTCTGGGAATGTAGAAGACCTGATCTTTATTATTCTTTATACCTTAAGACTTTATTGGGATTCCTTCATGGGCATTTGGATACAGTGACATGTTTGAAGTGATTCCATTTTATTTTTAGACCTTGCCATGTCAGATGGAGTGAAAGATAGGACACAGATCTGCATTTATTTTGATAACTGACAGAACAATTTGAAATTCTGAAAATAACCTTTTAAATATGGAACAATGTATTTGCTGCATTCTTTTTTTCTTATTAACTCTTTTTTCTCTACTAACAATTTATCAGCTTACTATTTATATAATTGTCGTTTATTTTGCATGTATGCATATATCCCAAATACCCATCGCTTCAGCAACCAGGTTGTGAGTCTAAAAGAAGGTGACAGGAGGGCCCAACGCAGAGAGAGATTACTGCCACTATGCGCTTTACTGATGGCCTAGACAGTGACTGCACAGGATGAGAGGAATGTGGAAGAGAGCGTGTGTGTGAGGATGTCAGCAAATACACCCTAGGGGAGGGGGAGAGACACAGAGAGAGAGAAACATGCACAGTTGAGTAGAGGAGAACTAAACATAGATGCTATAAAGATAGTGAGCCATTCCCAGAGCTGTAGTGGCAGCATGGAGACGGACCCACTAAATCTCTGGAACATAATTTTTTTAGTTGCGCTATCTGGATTGACAACAGAACTAATTTTGAACGTAGCTGGTTCATGACAGAAATTCAACTTGTTTGGAACTGAAATTGAACAACAAGTTTCCAGGAACGAACTGCTCCTTTCCAACTATGGGAATATTTGACAGCAAGATTTTTAAAAAGGAAGAGTTGAATCAGAAAAGACTGAGCTAATGCTGAAACAAACTCTCCTGGCTGGGAACCTGTGAAAAGAGACAACCTGGCTATTACCACAATGAATCTGAATAACAGAAGTGAAAAGGTTTCATTTTGCTTTCAAACGCAAAGATCTGCAAGGACAAAGACAACCTAAGAAGGACAGAGGACAGGCTCATGAAGACCAAACTGGACAAAAGGAACTTGTTCTTCCTTTCTTTGGGTTGGGTACACCTTAGTACTAAAAGTACCTCAAATTTTGCAACACTGGATATAAATACAAAACAGAAGAGAGAGCAGACTATTATGTGTACAATTTACCTAGAGTATAAGACCTGACCACTGGGATTCTGAGAAGGACTTGCAGAGGTGACAAGTTGTGTCAGCTATAGAATCTCAAACTTTGTATTTTCTGATATTGCTTAGAAATTGTTTACCGCACAGACCTTACATATTCAGATGAACACGCAGGTGCTATGCTGAGGGGATTGGGTGTTGCTCCAGCCCCATCAGGCCACAAGTGGAAATTTCACTGTTCTGTTGGGGTGGACTGTAGTAACGCTGAACCCTGCTGCATTTGGCTGGCAGTTCTGAGGGGGGTATCCAATCACACATCACTTCGTCCAAGAGCAGTCACACCAACAAGAAGAACCGGTTCCAGGATCAAAAATCACCATCACTTGTCTTGGGTAAAAGAATTTGCTAACATTCAATTCAGTCAACTGATAAATTCTGGCAAATAGAGATACTATTTAGGTCTCACCATTGTCGGGCCAAAGTTGAATTGTTGATGTGCAGTCATGTGGTTTTTGGATGTTAATTTTTACACAGACCTTTCATGACAAGACTTACCGAGGTTCCTTTGGAATCCCTCCTGCTGCAGTGTACAGCAAGGTGTTTTGTTATGTGTGGTTCACAAGAGTACAGTAAAGAGAGGTACACATGATAGACACGTTCAGAGTAGGAGGAAATAATGATTGATGAGCTGCAACATCTCATTTTACTCTCCATGTTACTAGAAAAAAAATTCATAGTGTTGAGTCCTTCTCCAGCTGCATCGGATCACAAGCAGCATGGGCTGTTTAATGTTTCAGTACATGCCTCCTCACAGTCATGGACAATTGTGTCTCAAAACTACCCAAGTTTCTCTGTGGTAGAAAAACCAGCTTCTGGAAGTTGTCCAGTTGGGGCTTTTTCCGCATAAATGAACACACCCACACAATTCAGACCAGTCACACAATGGAGAGGGGGAGAAAAGTTCACCAGGGGAGTTGATAAGAAGGGGTTGACAACATAAGGCTGAAAACAAAATGACATGATTTTTGTCACACAGCTGCGACAGTGAAGCTGATTTTGACACTTTGGCTCGACCATGCACAGCCCTTATGTCATGAAATAACTTCTCTTTTTGTTTTTAGTGGTAGTGTTGTTGCTGGTGTTATTTATGGTTATGGTGTCAGTAATGTCTGTGTTGTTGCTGGCTGTGTTTTTGCTGTAGTTGTTGCAGTTGCTGTTGTTGCAGGTGGTATTCCTCTTCCTATTGAAGATGTTTTTTTAGTTGGTGGTGGCATTTTTTATGTAGCAATTGTCATTAGGACTCAAACCCCCAGTTGGTTCTGGCAGGTATCCAGTCCCACTGAACCATGTCCTGGTTCTGCTGGAGGTTTTTTCTGTTAACAGAGAGTTTTGCCCAGTAGCAGTTTCTGATATGGGCAATCACCCAGGGCAACATCTTGTGGTGGGTGGCAGAGACCCCCTCCCCACCTCAACCCCTATCACTGAATGGGATATGAATATTATCACTACACCTAATGCACAATCCCACTACAGCACATTCTCCCTTTGCCACTACCCTCCAACTCCACTCTCCCACCCAACAACTTCCCCCATTAGAGTGTGGTGCGTGGGGGGTGGTTCGCCCAGGGCACCTAACAGGCTAAGACCGCCTCTGGTTTTTCCTTTCCACTGTCAATACATGCATGATCGATGTGAAGGATTGCTCCAAAGTCAACACAGTACAAGAAACTGTCCACTGTTGCAACATGCTCTTTGAGGACTGAATGTTGCAAGTCAGTAACTCTGTGCAAATGACTGGGTTTCCTTCAAAAATGTTCTTTCCCCAATTTTGAACTTAAGTGCAATGTTTGATGACTAGGATAAACTGGAATGGATATACTTGACTGTGAATCTGTCAGTATGATTTAATTGACTTTTTTTGTTTTGTAAATTTCCTTGAGACATGCATTGTGAATTGATAAATAAAACTGAATTGTATAGTTTCAGCTGTGGATTTGCTGTTGCAGCTGTTCTTATTGCTGCTGTTGGTGGTGGTGGTATCTTTGTTGTTGTGGCTGTTGGACAGTCATAATTTTGAGGTGTTTTTATCTGCAGCCTGATCTTATAACGGGGTTGATTCTTTTTTATGTGGTTATAACCTCCTTTGTCTGCTCTGATTTATGTTATATTTATTTTCATTTATATTTTATGCATGTTTAAGTAAGCAAAGTGGAACAATCAGTGCACCAAACATAGTGTTAACACCACATCATTGTGTACTTTGTGATGGTGGAGCAATGTATCAACTAAACTCAACTTGTTTTAGCTGATGCCCCTGATGCATAGACATAATAATATTGTTAACACCCTGGCTTACTGTTTTATTTAATGTGAGGAAAGTGGTTTTGGAGTTTGCCCATTTATTGCTCCAAAGAGAGTGTCCATCTGTTCTTTACATAATTCCAAAAAAAAAAGTCAACATTACTGCCCATCTCACATGCAGTAAGGTTCCCAGTGACACCCAGTGGCATCACCATGATACAAATAGCATTTTATGGTCTTTATATGTGATATTTCATTTCTGTTTGAAATAAAGCATTTTAGAATTGGAATGTACGGTAATTGAGTTAGCACTAACGTGGTGAAACTGTCTGCTAGCAGGCCAAGGGTGCAGACAGAAGGAAGTTAAATGCAGATAAACTGTATTAAATTCAGTCACTCTAGGAACATTTGTGTAGGAATTATTGCAATATTATTGATAAATAAATTTAATGCAAATATACAATTTAAATGTCCTTTCCCACACCCTCTTGGGCCCCTCCCAGGTGCATGACTCTCACAAAAACAGAAAACATTAGGGACAGATACAGACTGATATATTCAGCAGTGCTCCCTGATGATTCACAAAAAATTTTGTGCGACTGGTGCATTAAGGTGATATAGCTGTTGGAATAGCCTAGGGGACGAAGTGGAGTCAATTTACAGTTTAATGTTATTGGGCTCCTTAGGTTAACATAGGTCAATCATTACAAATTTAGGGCAAATTGGTTGATGCATGTATGATTTAGAGACAACTGTATGCGAACGGCGAGGGATTAGAATTTGCCATTCAGCCATGCTCACGTGTTCCTGCCACCAGCCAGTGCTTACAGAAGGATTTACCATCATGTTGTTCTATTTCATTAAACACAGGTTAAAATCTACATGAACACAGAGTAAAAAGGAGAAAAACTGTGAGAAAACGGGTGACTTCCTGTTGAAAGGGGGCGGGGCTGAGGTGATGTCACAAATTGACCTTGTGAATGTGATAAGCTCTGGTCTGTGATGACACAAAGAAGGTGTGATGTGACTGGAAGTTTACATGGGGAAGTTATTCCATCTTGATGTTTCATGGCGAATGGTCAGATTTTAGGCTTGGCCACGCCCACGTGCTTTGATGTATGAAAAATCCTCTGACAACTTTTGACCTTCAATGTCTCAAGACTGAGCCGACTCATTTTGAAGCATGGATCTCAAAAGCTGTAGGGCGAGTTTGTTCAGATACAACATGTGTAACACAGACAAAATGGTGACTCTGATCCAAAATGGCTGTCAGGTTCATCTCCCTAAGCATTTTTTAACTGAAAAAGAAGAGAGAAACAAGTGAGTTTTAGATTAACTTGCAAGGAGAACTGACAGGAGCATGCCTCAGTTACAATCTCCTACCCGCTCTGAAGCAGCTCCTCCCAGGCCCTTTCTTTTTATTTCCTTAGGGCGGTCCTAGTTACACATAGCCTATTTAATTATCTTGAGTTAATCACATAGCAATCCTGCTTCTTCTGTTCTCTTGAGTCAGAGGTGGAGTCACACCTACAAGCTGCCATAATGTAGAGTGCAAAGTTCAGAGTTCTTGTTTACTTCCTTCTGTAAAAACAATGCAGGAACTGATGACCCACAGAACAATGAGGTGTCCTGTGTATCCATGGTCTCATGTACAGTTCCTCTGTCTCTGGTTCATAAACTTCGAGCCTTAATCGTCCATTGTTTATTCTGCCACGTCAGTTATCACTCTTGCTGCAGACCATCTGGTATCAGCTCCCAATTTGACACGCTTAAATGTGTTCCTGCAAGCATCTCTCACAAGGCACACATTCCAGAAGCAAACAGACATAGAGTATTTATATTTGTAATTAATTTAGGCGTATCAATGGCTGACTTTCTTATGGGTTTAGACCTTGGCTCCCAGGGACTGTTTTTACCTTCTGTCAAGGTGTACATGTACTGAATTTCATTATTGTCGGTCAAAGCATGGTTCTGGGCTGATTTTTATTTTTATTTATTTTTAAAGATTCTAGGGGGTGCTGTGGAGTAATTTGGCCATGCCCACCAAATATTGGACTACATTTATGTTTGGTGTGGACAAGGATCAATCAGTGAGTTTGGTGCAGCTTGACTGAAATATATGGAATTTAGAGCCAAAGTATGGCAACAGCGTACCTACTTGTGCTTTAAAGCAAGTGAGTCCAACTAGTTATCTGTCATCTGACATAAGATCATCATGATTAGATAAAGAGGGTCAGAGATGGAGCTTTCCAAGAAAAAAAGTCACTTCCTGTTCTGAGGGGTAGGGCTTATGTGACGTCATACTATGATGACAAATGATCGTCAAGCATCCAACCAGGATCACTCATGTCAAGTTTGATGCCAATTGACCTTTTTATTTGAAAGTTCTAGCGTTTCGTTTGCTTTGGCGAGTACGCCAAGTTCGCCACTCGGCCACAGCCCCTGAACATATATGAAAACGCCATTGTTTTAACTGCATCCTGACCAAAATGAAGCCGATAGGTCGAAATCCCAAGGAGGAGTTCATTAAAGTTTGAGGTCAGTAAAAGTGAAAAATCACCCAAATTTGCCCTTTGACCCAAAATGGTTGCCTCCCTATACATTTTAGGGGGTACATCCAAGACACTTTCTTTTCTTGCCTTGGGGGAGATCTACCCAAGTACCGAATTTCAGATCTCTATGACCTATGGTTTGTCTTATCTCACGTTACCTCAGGGGTCACTGTAGAGCAGTTTGGCCTCGGCTACTTGCGATTCCACTGGAATCCAAAAACGTTAGTTGGGGGGGGATTTTGGGTGAAGTTTGGTGAGTTTTTGAATATGTTAAAGCCTCCAAAAAGCCATGTACTTTGTCAGAAAAATAATAAGAAATACTGCAATTACAAAGGGCCTTTTCAGCGCTTCACTGCTTGGGCCTAATTAAGCAAATCACAAAACACAAACAAATGTGTCTCAACTGAACATAGAAATAACTAAAATGGTAACAGATAAGGAAAAACCATAAAGAAATGATTAAGAAGAGAAAATAACACAAAGTATAAATCCAAATAACAAGGCACCATAACAAAGATTCTGAATAATCATCAAATTTATGTCAGGGGTAAGGCAATAAGTCAATAGTGATATGACAACAAACGTTATAATTTTGTACTGTTACTAATTTCACATTTTTGTTTCAAAAACATCAAGCATGTCAGCAAGTTCTATTTGATCTCATGTACTGCCACTGAAACATAGAACAAAGGTTGTAAGGACAGGGTAGTAATGTACATTTCAGCATCATAATCTATTTTATTGAGTGTATTGTATTTGTTATTTTGTTCATATAATTACTCATTTTGACTTTCATTCATGTCTTTTACCATCTGTCTAGGAACTGCAGGTGAAAAAATTGGCCTTCTTATTTACAGAAATGCTACTAATATGCATTGTCTCTGTAATAAATAAATACATTTTAAAAAGTTATACGTTCTGTCATCTTTAATCAGTGCAATATTTGAAGCCAAGGAGTAGGTCAAATTTTGACAGTAATTTTCAGGGTAATTTTTTAGGTCCATTTCATATTGTTGAGCTGGGAGCCCAGACCAAAGAAAAGCCAAACAATTCTATTTTAATCACAATGCAGTATATTAACTTAATACCCTAACTTTACAGTTAAAGCAACAAAGTTTAGAACAATCACTATGCAAGTGACTTTCAACTAAAAGTCCAAACAGCAATTTTTTTTTTTTATTCAACCTTTGTTTTGCCAGGTTAAAAAAAACACTTTTTCAAGAAAGTCCTGGACAAGAGGAAATGACAAATACAGCACAAAAAATACACTGTTGAAGAAAATGTCAATCAGAAATAGAATAATTCTCAATTCATCAATATCTAACAAGTAATCAAGCCTCTTCTTTTGCCATTGTTCTTAGTATTTTCCACATTTGTGTCCTTGAGTTCAGATAGTTCCTGTTGTTCCCGGGTTTTTATTTATAGAGTGAGTTTGTAACTCCCCACTCATTGGGTGGATGTAATAAATGGGATTATGGGCGGGTTTGATGGGCCGCTGTGCAGGGAGGAAGTAACAATTCCTGCGTTGGGTGGATTTCTGCCCTGGTCATATCTGGGCAGAGTCAGAAGTGAATGATGAGAACCCACCCACTTCCAGCTAGTCACATTTCTGTAACATTTTTAAGCTGTGACTTAATCCACACTTCCACAGAAAAACTTGGGTCTCGTGAAAGTTCTAACGTTCACATGGTAACAGCTTTTCAGTGTTTGTTTTAGAATGAGTAGCAAGTAACGTTTTATTTTTGTTCTGGTATCTGTTTTGTAGACTAAAGGCCAGAATGCTGGGATTGTGTCATCTGACAAAAACGGAAGCAACCAGCTGCCATCAACTGAAGTGGCAGCCATGTCGCAGGAAGGCCCACGGACCATTGTTCTCCAGAAGAACTCACAAGGTTTCGGCTTCACTTTGCGCCACTTCATTGTGTACCCACCAGAGTCGGCCCTCCAAAGCCTCAAGGTAGCAGACTGTGCAGTTACAATTGTTTTGATACCTCATATAGATGTAAACGTAGTTAACTTTATAGTCCAGTTTCAACATTCATTTTTAGCTTATTTATGAAGTGAAAGGCTCCTCCACATTTTAATAAACCAGCTAAATACCAATACCATGAAAGTCATTAGGGAAGAAAAATAGACTTTATTGTGTTTCCTGCTCTTGTTTGTTGGTTTTCTTACTTGCTTTTTTGCTTCATTTGTTAGTCGTTTTTCTTTTCAGTAGCTGCATTTCCAGTGTGCACAAAACTTTGTCGACATTCTGTTAGTATGAAAAATGCACAATTTCACAATTGCAGTTTCCTTTGAATAAGTTATGCAATTAAAATTGCTTGTGAATAAGTTGATGAGCAGCCAGAGGAAATGTCAGTGTCTCATTGAGGCAGTTGAGTAATAAGCCCCTTAAACCTGAGAATGACTACATAAATATGCAACAGTGGCGGTTTTACAGAAGAGTTGTGCATTCAACACCTTGTAATGACTGACTCAGCTTTACATGAACTGTGAAATGCTGAGAGACCCATGTTTGAGACATCTTTGCATTGTCACTGAAAAAACACCTCATTCTAACAGAAAAATGTTTCATTGAAAAACTTATTTTTTTTCTAAATTTCTGAGTTTCCATTAAGCAAATTTATTTTTGTAATTCCAATTTGTGTAACTTTATGGTCTATGGAAACACAGTTGCTGTCACAAAGGTTTTTTATCTCTCCTCTGTCGACTCTGTACACCAATGTGCCCACGAAAGCTACTTCTTCTACTTGGTTGAAAAGGCATCGTGTTGATGAGTTTGGGCGCTGCTGGCAACTGAAGGTTTGTTTATTGTTCAAAATTGACTAGAAGCACTAGATGAACTGCTTTAATGAAAGACTGTGCTGTGGTTTAGACATGCAGAAGATTATGTAGGATAATTTTCATTTTGAATCTGTCTTACATTCTGAAAAAATATTTTTGAATTTATTTGCCTGTGATCTGCACAGCATACTAAAAACTTTGCTGTGCAAATTAATTAGATTTACTTGGAGGCATACCAGCAGACCACAACATCCAGCTTTTGCTTATTTGCTTGAAATTATTTCGAGGCAAGGGTATTTTTAATTATTTGGACATTTTTCTGATTTGAAGAAAGACATTTGATACAAGAACAGCCTATTATTTTATATGTATGCCCATGGGTTAGGATCTTCAAGTCAGTCCTGCCATTTAAGTATTCCTTTAAATTAAAGTTCTGGAAATCTGCTAACCCTCATCATCACACCACTGTCATTTGTGGAGAAAATACACATTGAAACACATTTCTTTGCGTTTGACCGTGGAGAGTATGAGGAACTGGGTCCTTTAATACAGACTGTTAGGTCCCTGTATGTCAGAGCTTGGTTCGTTTTGCCAACAGTAAGTTGGACTTGTTTCTGGTGAGAGTTGGACTCTGCCAAGATTGCCCTTTGTCACTGATTCTGTCCATAATGTTTATGGACAGAATATCTAGGTGCAGCCAAGATGTTGAGGGGATCCATTTTGGTGGCCTTGGATCACGTCTCTGCTTTTTGCAAATTATGTGGTCCTACTGACTTCATCAAGTCGTGATCTACACAGGGTTCGTACAGGTCATGGAAAACCTGGAAAGTCATGAAATTTCATTTTTCCATTTTCAAGACCTGGAAAGACATGACATTTCATTTTTCCATTTTCAAGACCTGGAAAGTCATGGAATTTCATTTCAAGTCATGGAATGTCATAGAATTTGCGAACAAGGGCAAAAAATGCTGTTTTTCTCCCTGTGGTGCGTGTGTTTCTGTGGTTCTCGTCTCTGACTCTACCCCATTTGGTCTCGTTTCTGTGTCGGACACTGAGGACCCTGTATTCTATTTCAAGACTGGTCAAGAACACAGTTCAATCAAATTTTATTTGTATAGCACATTTCAAAGTGCTTTACATCATTACAAAGACAGAAACACAATGCAACATAGAATCAACAATCAAAACACGACATTAAGTCAAGTTCCATCAATAAATTTGTAATTGATTACATTTCAAGTACAATCCTAAACAGGTGGGTTTTTAGTTGAGAGAGTTTAAAAGAAGCCAGTGTTTCAGCTGTTTTACAGTTTTCTGTCCACTTTATTTGTCAACATCCTTGTTTTCACTGGATGCAAAGCATACTGATTCAAATCCAAGAAATAATGTGACTTACTAATTACGTGTTTCAGTTACTGCTGTCATCCATTGCCTCTCCTTTTGACTTGCACGCGGCGTACAAGACAGTGTTTTCCTCGAAGCGGGAGAAGATGTCTCTAATCGCCGGTAATAAGCGATAAGCATCAGTGAGTAATTTCTCACAATGGCGGACAAAAAAAAATATGGCAGCAGAGCACAGGAAAGAAAAAGAAGAGTGCGACAGAGAGGTGATGAAGAAAATATCCAAGCTAACAGGGATAGGGATAATCCGTGCTTATCCTGCGCTTTGGGTAAAAACTGAAAAGTTCATTTGGGCTTACTGGGCTGATCAAGAAGCAAGGAGCTGTCAAAATGTGGATGTTAATTTTAAACCATCGGAACAGGTTTACAAAAAATCAAAAACGACTCTTCTCCAGATGGCATTTTGAAAGCCAGCTCGCAAGTGCTGAGTACATCCAAACACAGACTGATTTATCCTCCATCCACCACAGCTGTGTTTTGCTTTGCATGTTGTAGTTTTACCGATGCTAAAAGTCAGTGATGCTTTGAAACGCAACAGAACGATTGAAAGAGCAAGGAAACAGCAAAGGTCACTGAAAAATAATGCGACTGCTCTGCTTGCACGCAAACTTAAAAAGCTTTATGGTGCGTTCACACCAAATACATTTTGAGCATCAGACCCGCCTGATTTACATTCAAAGTCTACGTCCACCTGTCAAATATATTCAAGATGTTCAAGTACTTCTTTAATAACTACTAAATATATTTTCTTTGCAATACTGTAACGGTCTTTACATTGATTACAGTAATCAACTGGTCTACAGACAGATCAAAAAGAAAGCAATGGTGCACTAATTGCATTTTTTTGTCCAATCACCAATCTGTAAAAAACCTGACTTGCTGAAGAATAAATTTACACTTACATAAGCTGCACACAGATTATTTTTCATTGTGTCAAAGTGTAATTTTGTCAGTGTTGTCCCATAAAAAGATATACTGAAATATCTGTAGAAATGTGCGGGGTGTACTCACTTTTGTGATACACTGTATGTCTATGTCGGTGTGCTACGCGTCTAAAAATGCTACCATCATGTTTTCACACCGAAAACTATAGTGGGATGTTAATGTTAAATATTATCATCGGATAACATTCTTTGAGTGACGGTACTGAAGTGGAAACTTAGGAGTTATGCTTAGCTTAGCATTGGAACAATTTATAAACATGACAAAACCACAAGAAGATCACTTCCTTCATCAGAATAGAATACCCTTTTAAAATGAAAAGCTAGATGTATTGCAGATGTATGCACTAATTATTAGAATATCCTACCTTTTAAAAAATATTTTAAATACAGAAATGTTTGTAAGAATAAAACAGTATCAGACAGGGGAACCAAGTTTTTATTTAAATTAAATTTAACACAGACATCTACAAATGCAGATCACCCTAACTCTTTTTTTGTATTAATATGTTGTATGGCAGTCTTTATCAAATGCAGCGCAGCCACAATGTGTCACTGAACTGCGCAGGTCACTGTGCACCTGAAATGACAGAATATGCTTAATATACACTAATATTACACCCCTATTACACAGCTTCAATCTCAAATAGCATTGCTACCAACATGCTCTATTTACCACAGTTTAATAAAAGAGTGTTATTAAACTAAAATATTTTCAAGTATAGGGACAAAATAGCCCACAAAAACAACATATTTTACCCTGATTCACAGGGCCAACAATGAGCAATTCCTGTTTACAGTATACAGCATAGTAACGACATTGCAGATGGCAAACGAAAGCCATTTATAAATATGTTTACAAGCTGCCTGTCATGTAAACTTAAACCACAAAGTAATAGAATGTTGTAGAAAAAGTTACTTTAACAAGAGTCTGGGTGAGAAGAAAATAAAAATTTATTAAAACCTTGCAAGGTGAGAACAAAAGTATAGAGTCAAAGGAGTATGTCAAGTCTGCTCTGACTAACTGTGGATTCTGGCTTCCTTTTATAGGTTCTGGTCAGCAGATCATATAGCAGCAGGTTGTCACCATCTCCGGGTGTTTCCCAACAAAGAGAAGAGAGGCTTGATATTACTCTAGGTGTGAATCCGTGATTGTTATGCATCAAGGATTCCATGGAGCCTAACACAGATGGTCTTGCCATTTGTCTATGGTTAAGGAAAGGGGGTTGTTATTTGATGCTAAAAAAAGAAGTCTTAGTTCTGGGTTGGAGAAGTAACACTTAGATGGTCTCCAGGATCAAAGACATCCCCTGCTGTTATATGACATTGTAGAAGTCTATATGAGAGCAGCTTGATCAATCTCATGATAAAATCATGCAGACACAATCAAAAGCACAAGTAACAGCTGTACAGCAGTAGAGCTGTATTCTGGGCATAACTTGGAGGAAATGACAATGCTTCCTTCTTCTAGTGTTTGTCTCCTGGATAATCAAAGGCTTATTTACAGCTCACACACTCAGCATGTACACCTACAAGTAGTCAACTGCTGTGTTTTTGTTTTTGACCACTCCCATAGCAACATTATGGGCCTGCTGCATGTTGTGATGAATGACTGAATTAAAGTTGATGCATGAATAAAATTATTGGAGACAGACACCACCACACACCACCACCACAGAGATGTTGACAGTTGTTTACCATAGAGACTGGTGGATGGACATTACTGTTGACCAAGGAGTTCCACTGACTTCTTCAGCCTCTTCTCTGGCCGATGGAATCGGTGTTAGAGGTGCTGCTTCTTTCCCATGGTCTGTTTGATTGTCTACATCTGAAAGAAGACTCTGATTCAGTGATCAAGAGAATAGAATAATAATAATAATCTTTATTGTCATTATAGAAACTATGCAATAAATTACATGGATTATAATGAAATTGGGTGATAAATAGTACTACAGGGTATTTAATGCCCTTTTGGCTACCGGGTAAAAACTGTTCTTCAGTCTGTTTGTTCTTTGCTTTAATGCTCCTGTATCTGCAGCCAGATGGCAGCAGTTGGAACAAATTGTGACCAGGGTGTGAAGAGTCTTTTAAAATGTTCTTGGCTTTCCTGAAGCAGCGGGAACTGTGAAGTTTTTCAAGAGAAGGCAGAGAGCAGCCGATGGTCTTCTGGGCAGATTTTACGATTCTCTGGAGTCTTCCTCTGTGCTGCTGTGCAGCTAGGGAACCACATACAGAGGCAATAGCAAATGATACTTTCAGTAGATCATCGATAGAAGGACACCAGCAGTTTTTGAGAAATATTGTTCCTCCTGAGGATTCTCAAGGAAATAGAGTCTCTGCTGGGCCAGTTCTGTGGTGTTTACATCCCAGACCAGGTTATCCATGATGTGAACTCCCAGGAAATGGAAGTTTGACACCCTCTCCACTGGTTGTCTGCTGATGTTTAGTGGTTGAGTGTCTCTTTTCTTTCTCCTAAAATCCACAATATCTCCTTGGTCTTGGTTGTGTTTAGGATCAGGTTGTTGTCTGTGCACCATGCTGTCAGTTGTGTCATCTGCAAATTTAACGAGAGTGGTACTTTGATGGACTGAAACACAATCGTGTGTGTACAGCGTGAAGAGCAGAGGGCTCAACACACAGCCCTGAGGAGAGCCAGTACTGATGTTGATGGCTGAAGAGGTATGGGGACCCATTCTGACTCTTTGCTTGCGATCTCTCAGGAAGTCTGTAATCCAGCAACAGGTGGAAGAGGGGATTCCTAGGTCAGCCAGTTTACACACTAATCTGTCAGGGAGGATGGTATTGAATGCCGAGTTGAAATCAATAAAGAGGATGCGTGCATAGCTCTCGGTGCTCCAGGTGGGACAGGACAGCATGCAGTGGAAACGGCATCTTGAGTTAAAAATCGCATTTATATGTGTTTTTACTATGTTAAAGTGCAGAGTGTAATGTAAAGTGTGCTACATTCCTGAGCAGCGGCGGGTTCAGCTAACTAAAGGGAAGTTAGTGCTAAATGGATTAATGTGTGAAATAAGCTATTGATTTCTTGTCCTCTGACCTCTTGCAGGTCCTTCAATAACAGCTTAGACCACAGGAAGCTACACAGGTCTCATCCAGTATCCATGGTGTAGAGCAGAAGTCCCCACTGCCCCTGCATGTTGTAGGTGTTCCCCTGCTGCTGCACACGTGGCTTAAATGAATGAATGAGTAACTAGCAATTTAAAGCATGCCGAGGAAGTAATGCAATCATCTGAATCGGTTGTGTTGGAGTAGGGAAACATCTAAACCATGCAGGACTGTGGGCCCTGAGGACCAGGGTGGGAGACCACTAATGTGTAGCACTGGGTGGAAAATCTGAGCTCAGTAGCACCTCTCTGTGTCCGTCCTGCCTAATGATTTTTCTTTCTTTCTTTTTTCTTTTTTTACTTTCCCACAGGATAAAGAAAATAAAAATTTACCAGGAACAGGTGAGTGTTGTATGTCTTTTTACCTTAAACAGCAACAACTTTATTTGGTATTAAGGTTTGGCGCTAACAAGCTAAAGCAACAAGCGCCGGAACCTTTATTTTGTTTTGGCACTTGTTGCCTGTGTTTTGTGCATGCAGCTCTTAATAACTAGTATTATTATGTAATCCTGTAAGCACAGGATATTTCTAATATTGATTTGTTGGAATTGTGAAGTTGCTTTATTGTAATCAAATAGGGTATAGTTTTTGAATCAGTTATTTTAGTGGTGAACGTTATTTTTAGTTTTCAAACGTTATGGTTATAAGAACGTGGTTTGTAGCTTACACTGTCTTTTTTTGTGTGTGTTTGTGCATGCAGCTCTTACGGTGAAACTTATGGTTTACTTCCAATAAACCTGGCTGTTCATCAGTAAAGCCAAAATCTTTCATTTGGGGGGGGTCTGCTACAGTTTCTATTCTGGAACTACACATTGGAGAAGTTGTTAGCTCTGTTGCTTTGCAGCATCAAAATCTTTTGTTTGCATCCATCGTAAGGATGAATTTTTCCGTGTATTCCGGATTCCTCCCACAGTCTAAAAATATCCATATTGGGTCAGTGGTCTCTCTAAATTGCCCCTTGCTATGATATTATGTTGGTGTATTTGTTTGTCTAGTTGTTTTGGTATTTATTTATAAAAATTAAGTGAAAATGCATAATAAACCATACTGTGAAGACAGCAGCTTTAAATTTGACCCAAATAAAGCAGACATAAATGGAATTTGGTGTGATGATTTGTTTTTGTTATTAGCCACTTTTATTGTCCCCAATAATGTCCTAGTTCAAATTCAGAAGGTTGTGGAGGTTTTAAACACAATGGACTCAAGTAAAGTTGGAGAAAAGAGATCAAGATGACAGAATGTTACGATTATACAGTGAATTGTTAGTTGTTTACCTCATTATAACTGTACTACACATTCCATAATTATTCCTGATCATCTAAAGATGTATGTTAAAACAAACCTGCCTTACCGAGTCTTACAAAAACCATAAAAATGTACTTTTCTCAATTTTAATGAACGAAATTTAACTTTGGTATGTGGGGTTTGCTATGTGTATTTGGGTAAAAGTTTTCTGACCTGAAATATTACATGTCTGTGTTTCTTTAAAGTGGAGAGTCAGCAAGCTTGTTTGGAGCCAATGGACACCATTTTTGTGAAAAGTGTGAAAGAAAATGGCCCTGCTCAACAAGCTGGACTGTGTATTGGTAAAATGCATGCATGAACTCACTCCAACTAAAGTCTGAAATAAACCTAGAATATTTAAGAACCTGAGAGTTAATCCATAAAATGTTAAGATTGATTAAAAACATTATACAAAACTTTTTTCAGGAACTCAGTTCAGTAAATGAAACACATTAATATAGATTAGTTTCATACATAATGTTTTCAAGCTTTATTTATTACTTCTGTTATTTTGATTTTCTGCTTATAGTTAAAAACTTAAAATTAGAATATTATTTAAGACTAATGAAAAACATTTTTTTAATCCAGACGTAAAGGATTAACAAAAATGTTTAATACCTGCTTAAGGCCAAGGGAAATCAACTTTATTTATAAGAACTATAAAAACAGCAAAACTGACCAAAGTGCTGAACAAGATTGTTACTTTAAAAAGCTACTTTTAATCTGACAACGAGCTCCATTGGAATACCTCCAATTTATACTTTTCAAGTCTGCACAGCACTGTTGTCTTGCAGCAAGAAGGTTGCTGCAAGACAACCTTCTTTGGCATGGAGTTTGTATGTTCTCCCTGTGCATATGTGTGGGTTCTCTCTGGGTACTCCGGCTTCCTCCCAGAGTCCAAAACATGACTGATAGGTTGATTGGTCTTTCTAAGTTCTCCTTAGGTGTCAGTGTGCATGTGCATGGTTGTTTGTCCTGTCTGTCTGTGTTGCTCTGTGATTGACTGGCGACCTGTCCAGGGTGACCCCAAGTCTTGCCCACTGACCTCTGGAGACAGGCACCAGCACCCATCATGACCCCCCTAGGAATGGATATGCTTTTCAAAATGCATGAGGTTTTTCCTTGGTTTTAATCAACAGGTTAAAAGTAATTGACTTTTTAAACAAAAGTACAGGTGCTGGTCAAAGAGTTTGAATATCACGAAAAAGTTCATTTAAATCAGTAATCCCATTCAAAAAGTAACATTTGCATATTATATTCATTCATTACAATTTCCAAAAAGGAATTTCGAGTGTCTTTTATGAGTAATCAAAGGCAACAGAAGCCTACACTAACAGGCCAGCATTTCAAACCTCGAAAAAGAGGTTGACTGATATGTTTCAAATGTTTTTTTTAGTGTTGATTATTAGTGACGACTAATGAAAACTCCAAATTCAGTATCTCAGAAAACTAGAATATTGGGAAAAGTTTCAATATTGAAGACCCCTGGTGACACACACTAATCAGCTAATTAACTCAAAACTCCTGCAAAGGCTTTTAAATAGTCTCTCAGTCCAGTTCTGCAGGCTACACAATGATGGGGATGACTACTGACCTGACAATTGTCCAAAAGTTGACCTTTGACACTTTGCACAAGAGGGCAAGACAAACATCATTACTAAAGAAGCTGACTGTGCACAGAGTGTTGTGCACAGTCAGTGAACACACAGTGTTCAAGCACATTCATAGAGAGGTGATGGGGAAGAAAAGGTGTGGTAGGAAAAACATGGGCAAGCAGTCAGGATAACCGCATCCTGTAGGGGATTGTGAAACAAAACTCATTCAAAAATGTTAGGGAGATCCACAAAGAGCGGACTGCAGCTGGAGTAGGTGCTTCAAAAACCACCACACAGATATATAAAAGACAAGGGTTTCAGCTGCTGCATTCCTTATGTCAAGTCACTCTTGAACAAGAGACGACATCAGAAGCATCTTGCCTGGCTAAAGACAAATAGGATTGAACTGGTGCTGAGTGGTTATGTTCAAAGTTATGTTCTTTGATGAAAGTAAATTTTGCATTTCCTTTGGAAATCAAGCTCCCAGAGTTTGGAGGAAGAGAGGAGAGGTCCCGAATCCACTTTGCTTAAGTTCCAGTCTAAAGTTTCCACAGTCAGTGATGGTTTGCGTTGCCATGTCATCTGCCGGGGTTGGTTCACTGTATTTTCTGAGGTCCACGGTCAATGCAGCCATCTACCAGGAAGTTTTAGAGCACTTCACGCTTCCTGCTGCTGACTAACGTTATGGAGATGCAGATTTAATTTTTCAACAGGACTTGGTACCTGCACACAGTGCCAAAGCACGAGTACTTTAAGGTCCATGATATCCCTGTTCTTGATTGGCCAGCAAACTCACCTGACTCACAAACAGAGAGGATAGACAGTATAATGATCAAATGAGAAAAACAAGGAAACAGCATTAGTCATATATTCTATCTAAAGCCACAGTTTGTAGTTTACTGTGTTGTTTCTGTAGTAATGTGGAAACCGTAACAAATTTTCAGTTTTCTCACTTTTCCACCAGATATTCCTGATCAACCCTTCTTTGTATGTGTGTGTTTGTGGGTTCTCCAGGAGACCGACTGGTGAAGGTTAATGGGGAGAGCATTCTGGGGAAAACCTATTCTCAGGTTATCACACTCATCCAAAACAGGTGTGGATCTCGTGTTAAGGTTTTGATGTGTGTTCTCATTTCCAATCTAATTGCTGTTTTTCATGTTTTCATTCAGTGAGAACCTTTTGGAGCTCACTATTATGCCAAAAAATGAGGATGTGTTGCAGTTGGTAAGTGTGAGTATTGCCTTTCTATTTTCTGCCTTGATTTTCTTTCCACCCTCTGAATGTGTGAAGCCATCAGTTAGCAGAGCTGAAGGAGCAACTGGATTCATTCAACGATAGTCAGTGTGTGTTTATCGGCATAGCTGTTTGGATAAAGAGGGGTAAAAGTGACATCAATACACAAGAATGCCTTTTATAGATTTTTTTCCTACACTGTGCAGTTTTTATTCTATCTTTATTCATTTCTGTGGCTATTATTTTGTACTGTCCACTTCCTGTCGTGACAACTTAATTTTTCCACTTGTGGGACTAATAAAGGATTATCTTATCAGAAATCTGTAAATAAAGACTGCCGATAATCAAAATTATAATAATTCCTTCACTTTAACATTAAGCAGACAACACATTTTACAGTTTATATATTAAATCAGAATTAATACCCTCAAGGATAAAAAAAGATAATCCCCATTTCTTCTATGTGACATTTTGCCTAAAAATATAAAGAATAGAGTAATGGGTTCAGTCTTATGGATGGTAGTTGGGGAGGTAAACATTCCCATGCACTTCATCCAAAGCCAAACAGTTGATGCCCGGTCACATGGTTTCAGGAGATTTGTATTCGCTCTCACCTTTCATACTCTGCCCAGCTCACCTGACGCCCCTCCTACAGATACAGTACAGACCAAAAATTTGGACATACCTTTTAATTCAATGAGTTTCCTTTATTTTCATCACTATTGACATTGTAGATTCACACTGAAGGCATCAAAACTATGAATAACACATGTGGAAATATGCACTAAACAAAAAAGTGTAAAACAACTGAAAATACCCCTTATATTCTAGATTCTTCAAAGTAGCAACCTTTTGCTGTGATTACTGCTTTGCACACACTCTGCATTTTCTTGATTAACTTCAAGAGGTAGTCACCTGATTTGGTTTTCACTTCATAGGTGTGCCCTGTCAGGTTAATAAGTGGGATTTCTTGCCTTATAAATAGTCATGAAAATAAAGAAAACCCACTGAATTAAAAGGTGTGTCCAAACTTTTGGTCTCTACTGTATGTCACACCCCTACTTTCCGGGATTCCCCCTCTGTCCCAGCATCCTCTGTTTTGCTTTTAAGAAACAGCTACTGAGAGCTCCAGACATTTCTGCAGACAGCCTCCTTCATGACGTTACATTTTCCATCCAGGAGTTTGTAGCCATTTAACAGTTTTTTCAGGTAATTGGTGAAGAATCGTACAAATGTACATAATTCCTGATATACATTTAGGATAAACGTTCCTCAAAATTATAAACCAGATAGTGGAAGCAGACTGAAGAGAAATATAAACATTGCTGTCCCCATTGCATTTCTGTGTAAAACACGGCAACAAACTTCTGACCAATCAGACAACACTTTGCACTCTGTTGTAGATCGACCCGTGCCTGGTGTTGAGTTTGGCAGGCAAATGGCTCTCTGTGAACAGAATGCTCACAGAGAGCATTTTGCTTGATCAATTTTCATCACAAGTCAGCATCAATGAAAGCCAATTTGGACATTCAGATGAAGTATGTTGGGGCCACAAGAGCTTAGCCAGTTTTGGTTGAACAAGAATATTTAATCAAAAGGAAATATGCTTGTTGTTTATGGTTTTCATTGTATCCTTTTCCTTACACCTCCTCAGGTGTACTCCCAGAATGTCAACTCCAAAGGTGTTAAACCGTACTCAGGTGAGACCCAGAACCTTCCAGAACCTCTGCATCTCTGCTCCCTGGCCTCTGGTGTGAGCTCCGCCATGCAGCATCCCACTTCCAACCCTCTGGACAACTGGCCGCACAATGGCAGAAGTGCCGTCTCACCACTGGAGAACCAAGCCCCTGCTACCTCTACCTCCACCTCTGGCCAACCACAAGCTCCAGAGGATTCCAGCAGACATTTTGCTCCACCATGGCAACACCAGGACTGCAATTATGCAAGCCTAAATGCATTTGACTTCCATTTTGCTAACCATAATGCTGCCATCACCTCTGCAACGCTGCCTCCACCTCGAAGGAGCAGACTGCAGGCCTCTTCACGTGCTCACAGCGATGCACTCTACCACCAGGCTCTGTCAGACTGGTACTACAGCCAAGCAGAGACAGCAGAACACATTTCCCCCCGACATGTAAGTGTATCTCAGGACTATCTAGCCGAACCGCACCTGGGTTCGGCACCCAGGCCCAGATTTATACCCAGCCCTCCGACCTTTGCAGAACACCACAGAAGAGAAACTTTCCTTCATCATCAGCGAGCAGCAGGTGCTGTGCATGACTCCTACTGGCAAGGAGACTGCGGCGCTGGATTGGGTACTGCTAGCAACTCATGCTCAGAGAGTCTGTTGGCAGCCTATGCTGAATATGAGCACAATTATGGGCGCTCCGTGGAAACACTGGCAGAGGCCTCGGCTCTGGTCTCACAACATTATGAACAGACTTCACCAAATTCCCACATGACATGTAAAAGAGAACAGAAGAAGCAGAAGGCTCCAGAAGGACATGAACATAAAACTACAGTGTTGGCTTCCCCCACCGTGTCACTCGGCCACATGCAGTCAGCTCAGCAGGTGGCGGAGCCCCAAACAAGACGGCTGGAAGAAGAGGAAGTGGTGGACTACAGAAGCTACAGCCCCTCATTTTACCACAAAGAGGGCCATCTCCTCCAGCAGGCCCACTCTTTCAGAGAGCCTGCTTACAGTGGCCCTCACCTCAACTGGGGGTCTGGCACCAGAAGAGAGAGTGCCTTTTCCTGTCTCCAGTCTACTCCTGCACCTCGGACTTTAGAGGAGAAGACGAAGCAGCTAAGAGATGACAGAGAGGTCATCTCCTCTGTTTCCCCAGTTCAAGAGGTAGTCCTGAGGCAAAGGCCCCTTTTTACCTGTCAGACACCCTTTCAGGCTAACTCCACTCCCACCGTATCACCGGAAGCATCTGGTTGGATCCCTGCAGCCAGAACAATTCCTGTCCCTCAAGAAACTGGGTCCAGCCGCAGCGTTAATAGTAGCCTTGCCCATGCCTTTAATTCCCTCTCCTCCATTCCCTTCATAGGTTAGTACGTTTTTCTCTGTCGCAAGCAACACACAGCTTTCCATAATGCATGCAGAAGAATCTTCAAAATGTCCCAGATCATACTTTTGGTCTGTATAGTACATAGTATCTCTGGTCAGGTTTATGTACTGTATTGTCTTGTGGCATCATCAGTCTTCAACAGCAGAAATGCTGTTTGTTGCTGAAGAACTCTTTATTATTTTTCACCCTAATTACAGTTCTGTAAATATCTAACCTCCACATTCTTTTTCAGCTTTTTAGGGAGCCTTAAATGTTTCAGATCAACAAACAAATGTTAATACCAGACAAAAATAACCTGAGTAAAGTAAGCTAATTTCTTTAAATCCAATAATTTATTGAAGCTGCAACTTTTATAAAAATATATTTTTTATGGTTACTAACACCGTCATATCTTTATATACAGTATGAGACAGATAATCTGTCTCCTCTCTGTGGTCCTACTGCTGCCTGCAAAAATACTCAGCTTGGTCAGAAACAACCAGTCAGAGCCGGGAGGAGAGCATTAGCATGGTCTGTCACACTCTTGTTTGCTGTGCAGAGAAATAATTCAGTTACAGCAAAACTGTTTATCCACCATCATGGGGGGGCCATGTTAATTAGTCTGAGCATTCATGGTAGGCTCCGTTGTGGAGAAGAACATGTAGTGAAGCAGAGAGCAAAGGGAAGGGAGTGGGCAACACATAAACAAGGGTGATTGACAGCATTAAGGCCTTATTCCTGGCTCTGATTTGTTGTCTGTGACTGAGCAGTGAATTTTTGCCGGTGGCAGTTCGACTACAGGGAGGAGGCAGAGGAGTAAATGTTTTTTTTTCACAGATTATGAGTCTCATATTATACTCTCAGGAAAAAAAAAACAGTTTGAAAAAACTTTAAGTAGAAAAGCTATGACAACCAACCTGGACATAATGTAAAGGAGTACTACCATGGATACTATGGATACCATGATACCATATTGATTTGGTTTCTAGTCAGTTTGTTCTTGGAGTAATCTTGGTTGGGAAGGTTCACCGCTGTTCCATGTTGTCTTTCTTTCTATTAATATTTAACACCTTAGATCAGGGGTGCCCAAAGTCAGTCCTCGAGGGCCGGCATCCTGCACGTATTAGTTCTCTCCATGATAGTACCAACAACCTTTTCAGCATGTCAATGTTCTTCTTAGACCTTCTAACGAGCCATCATTTGATCCAGGTGCGTTAAACCAGGGAGAGAACTAAAACATGCAGGATGCCGGCCCTCGAGGACCGACTTTGGGCACCCCTGCCTTAGATGGAGTAGCTTGTCAGCAAATAAGCAATTTCCCCTTGGGGATCAATAAAGTAGATTCTGTTCTCTATTCTATTCTATTTCTATAGACAATTGTTGTTACTGTTTTCATTTGAGTCCCAAAGCCATAGCATAGGCTTTGCAAAATCGTTTCAGACTGATATTTGTCAGCTTTTCTCGTCAGTTCTTATATTTCTTTAGATTTGCGGACGATGTGTTACTTTTTGGGATCCTTGTTTTTGTCAAACATCTTGTACTTAATATATTTTTTATTGTTCTCCTTTTACATGTCTGGTAGCAGTGTGTGAAATTACTTTCAGCTTTTCAAACAATATGGTTATCAAACTTGTTCACAATTTAACTATAAAACATTTCCCTTTCCCAACTGCCCAGAGTGTTTTGAATATTTAAGTTTTCCCTTCTAAATAAAATGTACAAACTACACTCTGTATTTACTCAGGTTATTTTGTTAAATACTAAAATGTCTTTACTTATCGGAAAGATTTAACTTTAACACAAATCAAAAACAAAAAAATATGTATAAGAGTTAATATTTTTTCACAGCACCGTATAATTATTCCATTCCCCTTTACCTATGCTATATCAATTGCATAATATCCTTGAATCTTACCATGTGTTGTGCATGTGCACTAAAAAATCAGCACCTACAGAGGTAGAGGCCCACACAGTGAACGTTGTTAGAAACAGAACGTCTGTGGAGGCAGGAAGAGTTTCTGCTCTTCCTGTCTTTGTTTGTTTGTTTGCTTTGCTGTCTTAACTGAAGCTGTAGCTTTAAAGAAGGAGGAATGACTGAGTGAACTATCATGCTGCTCACACCAGAAAACTAAACAACGGAAGGTGACCGTTTAAATCTAAGTAGGTGTCAAGATGCAGCCATCTTGACAAACAAACAGGATATGCAGAATCATCAGTTTCTCTCTGCCACCAACTGATTCTGTCATCAGGCAATAAAAAATGCTCAGTTTCTAACAGTTGTTTAAATAGTTCATGATCTTAACATGTTAGCAGGTTAATGCACCTCCTAACACAAGTAAGTGTTTCTTTGTACAAATCTGGTACAAATAAGAAACTGCTGCCAACAACCTCTGCTTTTTTCATGTCTCTGCTCTGTCTTCTCAAACCCCAGTTGCTCGTGGCAGACGGCCTCTTTTACTGAGACACAAAGAAATGGGTTTCCAGTGAGATGGATCAGAAACTGAAGCAAACTGAAGAAGAAAACACAGAAATAACTAATGACACACAGAATGACCCAACACAGGCTTACTGTTTATTCACTTTGAAAGTCTTCCTGTTCTGAAGCTATGCTTAACTTTTAGGGATGATTTCTGCTTCCGTAGAAGCTTGCCTTCATAGAAATGAACCAAAACCCACATGTGTGTTTTCTGAGTCTGTGTGTTCTGTGTGTGATTGTTCTCCTGTGACCCCATGTTGTTCACCTGTAATGATGGCCTTCCAGATTATCCTGTCAGTCCCAGTGTTGACCACCAAGCCAGCAGGCTTGGTCCCAGTGTGTCGGCTGACTCTGTTGTGTCCAGCGGGACTGGGGTCACCTTCACCTCTGTGGCCCCGTCCTCCGTCTCCCCCCCTGTCCGACTTCACTCTCAGGACTTCAGTGAGTCCTACTGACCCTCTAAAGAAATGTCATCCTGTTATTAACTTCGGGTTAGCAGAATAAAAACACAATCAGGTTTCTAGTACAGATGGTCCAATTCATCCCCACATCAAAAAACACCTCACTGATCAGACTTCTGATAACACTTTAATACACTTATATAAATTAGTGTTTTAATTGTTCTTTCAAAGTATCACGACTTCCGGTTGGACAGCAAGATCGAGTAGACGCTTTTTCCGAAGCTCCCACCTCGAACATTACTACTCTATTAATTTTCACTTCGTGTCTGTTAATCCAATAGTAACTATAAGGTTACACTGGAACCCCGACCAGTTAGTCAAACGATGACCAGCAGAACAAAAAAAGAAGAGCAGAAAAAAGACGAGGGAAACATAATGGCTGTTCTAACGGCTACGCTAGCCGAGCACAAGAAATCCCTCTCAGCGGAGTTCAATGCGGCGTTTTCTAAACTCGAAACAAAACTGGAGCGCTTTGAATCTACCATTGCCACCCACCACCAGCGTATTTCATCACTGGAGAATGTGGCCACTACCATGAGCGATGACATACAGGCAATTCAAGCTGAGCTAGCTACGGTGACCGGAGAGAACAACAGGCTGAAAGCTAACTAATTGACTTGGAAAGTAGGAGCCGCCACAACAACGCCAGGTTGGTGGGACTCCCTGAAGGCATAGAAGGATCGCATTCGACAACATTTTTTTCCCAACTACTTCTGGAGGTCTTCGGGGAAGATGTGTTGAAGAAGGCTCCAGAGCTGGATCGAGCACCGGATGCTAACGGCGAAACCGGGCCCCGGTGAGAAACCCAGAGCCGTGATCGTGTGTTTCCACAACTATCTAATCAGGGAGCTCGTTACACGCAAAGCCAGAGAGTTACGAGGCAAGTTGAAATACAAAGGTACCCTGTTTCACATTTTTGAAGATTACTGCCCAGAGGTCTTACAGCAGCGCTCAGCTTACCACGGGATCATGAAAGAACTGTATGATCGAGGGCTCAACCCTGCTTTGCGCTACCCAGCCAAACTATTCATCATGACCAAGAATGGGAGTCGAAGGTTCCTGGCTTTACCTGAGGACGCCAAGCGCTATATTGGCTCTACTCATCCACCCAACTCTAGCCCGCCAGGGGAATAATTGTTAGCTGGATCCGAGCGTGTTTTTTTTGTTTGTTTTTTTTTTCTCTGTGGTATTAATCTAGCCATCTGCAGAACTCAGACGATTCTTCATAGCTTGTTTGATGCAAAGCTGTCTCTAAAAATTCTATACTTTATTATTATTACTATTCCGAACAACCTATACAATTAAAATTAACCCTGGACCTGATTACTTTTATATACACTGGGCTGTAATGCCAGTCTGTGTGACCAATGGACTAGTAATTTAGGGCCAGCACATCTATCTTGAGGTGTCTTAGGCTATTATGTGATTTTACTCAGTAACGGAGTTTTTCAGAAGTTCTTCTACAGTTATATTGGTTGAATTTGTGGTTGTCGGGTTTGAGCTGGTTGTCTTCTGACAAGTGACCACTCTTAATTTTGGGAGGAGGAAAATGTTAGTCTAAAATGAGGGAAGTCTTGCAGAGGATAGAAGATACCCTGCTGTGTGATGGACACGTGAATGTTTGTTTTTGCTTTAAAGGGGGTCGGGGTATAGATGCATGTGTTGTTAGTCGTGGTATAGATGTGAGTGAGTGTGTGTGTGTGTGTTTTTTCTTTTTTCTCTTTTTCTTTTTGTCTCCTCTTACAGTTGTCGGCCAACAATATGCCAAGTACCAGTCTCCTCTCAGCCAACTTTGGACTGCCACACAGCAATGTGTACACCTCTTGTGGAATAGTAAGGTATGACCAGCACAGGTAATAATTTGAGGGTGGTTTCGTGGAACGTGAGAGGTTTGGGAAATACCACTAAGATTGCTAAAGTTATGGCTCATTTGCAGCAACTTAAAGGGGACATATTCTTCTTACAAGAAACACACCTTCGTAACAGAGAAATAATGCGACTTAAAAGAAGCTGGATTAGCCTTGTATTTCATTCTAGATTCAATGCCAAGGCTCGAGGAACAGCCATACTTATTCGTAATAATGTTATGTTTGAACAACACAAAATAATAGCGGACACGGAGGGCCGTTTCATAATTGTGTTCGGCAAGTTGCAAAACTCTCTGGCCATACTAGCTTGTGTCTACGGTCCAAATTGGGATGACGACACCTTTGTGTCTAGACTCTTTTCGTCTATGCCTGACATTGGAAAATATTATTTAATTTTAGGGGGAGACTTTAACATGATCCAGGATGCCCTTTTGGACAGATCCTCAAAAAAAAACTATCTCATTATCTAATGCTGCTAAAAGTCTTAATGTTTATAAAACTGAGTTGGGACTGGTGGATCCGTGGAGACATGGGAACCCGGTACTTAAGCAGTTTTCCTTCTTTTCCCATGTCCACCGTACCTATACACGCATAGATTTTTTCCTTCTTGATGTCAGACTGCTTTCTAAAGTAAAAGCCTGTGATTATCACACTATAGCTATATCCGACCACTCGCCAGTCTCCTTAGATTTAGAATTACTCTGTCAGTCTCGCGGTTTCAAATTTTGGAGATTTAATTCTATACTGTTTACAGAGGAGGATTATAAACAGTTTTTAAAAAATCAGCTTTCACTTTACTTTGATCTTAATGATTCACCAGATGTATCGAGAAGCACCCTTTGGGAAGCCTCAAAAGCGTATATAAGAGGTCAGCTCATTAGCTTTACTTCTAATTTGACAAGGAAGAGGTTACGTTACACCAATGACTTACTGAACCAGATTAAAGAGGTGGATTCTAAATATGCAGCCAACCCGGATCCTGACCTTTACAATGAACGTGTAAAACTTCAAACCGATTTCAATCTGACTACTTCTACGAATACTCTAATTCAACTAACCAAGACAAGGCAGCGCTTTTTTGAATCTGGCGACAAAGCGGGGAAGCTTTCCAAGCGCGAGCTCAGGCAACCTCCAAATTAATCCCATTCATCAAATCAGCTACAGGGGAGATACTTTCTGATCCTAAGAAGATAAATGATAGATTTGCATCATTTTATTCAGAACTGTATACCTCCCTACCCCCTCCTTTGTCACATGATATACTTAATGATATCAACTTTCCAAAGATAGATGGTGAATTGGGGGGAGGTCTGGGTGGGCCCATCACTATAATGGAGGTGCAAGAATCTATCAAGTCCTTAAATTTGGGCAAATCCCCTGGCCCTGATGGTTTCTCTTCAGAATATTATAAGGCCAATGGGGATCGTTTGGCGCCAGTATTGACAGATGTGTATAATGAGGCCTTCT
This sequence comes from Xiphophorus hellerii, assembly GCF_003331165.1. Lineage (NCBI taxonomy): Eukaryota > Metazoa > Chordata > Actinopteri > Cyprinodontiformes > Poeciliidae > Xiphophorus > Xiphophorus hellerii. Next base: position 26,354,174 of record NC_045681.1, read on the forward strand.
CAAACAAACGCCTGCCTAGCACCCTATCAGAGGCTACAATATCGCTGATCCTTAAGAATGATAAAGACCCCTCACTGTGTAGTAGCTATCGACCTATTTCCCTCCTAGACGTAGATTTGAAGATTTTATCTAAAATTCTTGCAACCCGCCTCCAGCGAGTACTTCCCCTCATTATTTCATTAGATCAGACAGGCTTTATGACTGGGCGACAGTCATTCCATAACACCAGACGTCTTCTAAATATCATTCATACGCCAGGCACCCTATCACCTGAAATAATTGTATCTCTTGACTCCGAGAAGGCTTTTGACCGGGTCGAATGGGGTTTTTTATATAAAGTAATGGAAAGATTTGGCTTTGATAATAATTTTATCCTTTGGGTTAAGCTGTTGTACTCATCACCGGTGGCCTCGATTAAAACAAATGACTTGGTGTCTTCACCTTTTCTTCTTGGAAGGGGCACTAGGCAAGGATGCCCTCTGTCTCCCTTGCTATTTGCTATCGCAATAGAACCTCTGGCCATCTGGTTGCGTTCCGAGGAGGGCTTTAAGGGTATTCTGAGATCTGGTGTAACCCATAAGGTGTCCCTTTATGCGGATGACCTGCTCTTATACATTTCCGATCCTCATGCATCCCTTCCAGTGCTCTTTAACATTCTAGAACAATATAGCAAGCTTTCTGGTAACAAGCTCAACTACCAGAAAAGCCAATTATTTCCCTCGAACTCTCTGGCAAGGAACCTTCCACATTCAATCTCACCCTTTAAATGGGCAGAAGCAGGGTTTCGTTATTTAGGGATATTTGTCTGTTCTATATCTAACTTGATGAATAAGAATTTTTCACCGTTACTAGAGAACATGGAGAAAGATTTCAACAGATGGTCCCTATTACCATTATCTTTGTTGGGACTGGTGAACCTGGTTAAAATGGTCATTTTACCCAAATTTTTCTACCTTTTCCAACATGTTCCTATACTAATTACAAAGACCTTTTTTGACAAGTTGGATAGGAAAATATCTCAATTCTTATGGCTTAAAAGACCTGCCAGACTTCGTAAATCAGTGTTACAGTCCCCAACTTATGAGGGTGGACTTGCTCTTCCCAACTTCAGGCAGTACTACTGGGCAGCTAATATACAGAAACTATTATATTGGGGGTGTGATGCTGAGGCTTCACCTGCCTAGGTGCAGATTGAAAGGGCATCTAGCCGTTATTCGTTGACCTCTCTGCTTTGCTCTCAGCTCCCCTTTCCCTTCTCCCTGGTAGAGGATAATCCCATAGTTAAGTCGACATTAAGGATCTGGAGCCAATTCAGGAAACAGTTTGGCCTGCATGGACCCTCGATACAAACTCCTTTAGCCAAAAATTGTAACTTCATGCCTTCAGTTATTGATTCAGTTTTTAACTCGTGGCATGACAGAGGGGTCAAGACTGTAAAGGATCTTTATGACAACAATACCTTTTCATCCTTCGCTGAACTTTCATCTAAATTCCAGCTGCCCAATTCTCATCTTTTTCGATTCTTTCAGGCCAGGGATAATGTTAAAAAGGTGTTTCCGCACTTTCCTAATCGACCCCCTGAAACACTTTTAGATACTCTCCTGCAATTAGACCCACAACGGAAAAAATGTATTTCATTTGTATATAATTCTATTAATAATAATAACACCTCAAGACTTACAGCGCTTGTTAAAACAGCGTGGGAGGGGGAGCTGGGTGCTGAAGTGGAGGGGGAGCAGTGGGAGGCGGCCAAGAATCTAATTCACAAGTCCTCAATTTGTGCTCGGCATGTTTTAATACAGTGCAAAATATTTTATAAAGTACATTATACAAACGCAAAATTAGCAAAGATTTACCCATCAGTCAGCGACATTTGCAATAGGTGCGGACAATCGCCAGCTAACCATACCCACATGTTTTGGGCGTGCCCAAAGCTAATCGGGTATTGGAGTAACATTTTTAAAACACTAAGTCAAGCATATAATCAGACAATCCTCCCCAATCCATTATCGGCTATATTTGGCATCCCTCCAGACCTGGGCCTTTCACGTTCTTCGAAACAGGCCCTAGCCTTCACCACCCTTCTGGCTCGAAGACTTATTCTACTTAGATGGAAACTAAACGTCCCCCCGTCTCATGACCACTGGGTCAGAGAAGTTCTTTACAACCTGAAACTGGAAAAACTCAGATTTTCACTTAAGGGTTCCACCAGTACATTTATGGAGACTTGGAGACCTTTCCTATCTGTAGTGGGTACCGTGACTTTACTAGCTGATTCAGAAGGAAATTAAATTATCTGTAGGCCTTCTCATCGATATCCAATTCTTTTGTTTTTAACCGACATATATTCTTTGTCTTATAATTTATTTATTTTTATTTTATTTTTCTCTTTGTATATTTGTGTAATTTACTAGTACGAACATAAAAATATATATTCATTTATTTACTTAGCATCAGTATTATTTTTTCTTTATTTCTTTTTCTGCCTCCTTTGGAATGTGGATGGATGGATGTGTGTGTATGTCGTGTTGCTAGAAGCTGTTGCAGGGACTGGATCTCTGCTGGCTGTTTGTCTTGTGCTTAGACCTGGACGGGGTGGGTTGGGTTCTGGGAGAAATCAGCTTGAACTTCCTCTTCTCTCTATCTATAACTACCGTGTTTTTATTGTACTAATGTTTGATGTATGTCAAGCTGTAAAATTCAATAAAGAAAGTTTGAGAAAAAAAAAAAATCACAATATGAATCTGATAGTAATCCAGAGAATGAATATGGATAATGTGTCTTGTGCATGGCTAGTATCAGAAAGCAGATACGTCTTTTATAAGACTTATAAAAGTTGGATCATTTACTCTTGACTTATTAACTACTTTTAATGGTTATGCAAGAAAATGCATCAGGTACATTAATTAAAACTTTCTTGTTCAATCTCAAATCCATCAAAAAGAATCTGAAGGGTAAATTCCCCTTATACAAAAGCACTGAGAGGAACATATAAACTCCACCCTATTTTTAGAATTGCATATTAATGTGCAATATGCACAGTGTTTTCTGCATAGGATTTCATTGCATCTACTCATAAAAAAGAATCAATTGATGTATTAGTAAACATTCTAATACATTTGACTGAATGTTACAGAGCAAAGATCATTCAGATTATATCCCTTAACTGTTAATATTTTGTCTATCACCATATAGAGAAACACAAGAGGATATTATATCACAGGTATAGTGTAAGGATGTCAAAAAATGTACCCAATGACTATTTTAGAAAACAAATAATAAGCAGACATACGGAACAAATGCCATATTTAAAAACAGTCAGTAAAGGAAACTTGGTTAGTTTTGAAATAAAACTTTAAACGTAATAGATGGACTAGATATAAACCAGATGCCAAATTGCAAAGGTGGCCAGAATTAGGAGTCCTCTGGCTTCTGAACATGAGATACTTCAATATGAATATTATTTAAACAGGTGTTGCCTGTTTAAATAATAATGGTAGTGTTGCTGTTGCTCATTTTGGTCTCTTCAGTCAGAACAGCTTGTATTTTACATTCTACACATACTGTATATCTGTTTACAAAATTCATATTTTGGTACATTTTAGTACCCTTCAAATCAGAAATCGATGCTGCGCAGGCTACTAGGTAGTTTACTACGTAAAGTACAATGGAGAGAAAATAGCCTCAAAATACTTGTGCGTGTGTAATACTGGATTTGTAATCCATGTAAGCATCTTTGTGTGTAACTTCGGATAGTTGTATCAGTGAAACATAATATCTACTGCAGTGTACGCAGAGCATGACAAGAACAAAGAACGGCTCTCACTGAGGCTCTAGTCCTGAAGAGTCTTCTCAGTGAAGAGTCATTCAGAAGAATTGAATCTTTTGTGAATGTCACATTACTATATTGCAGACTTTGGTCACAGCGTTGTCCCATATAAGTGACATATCAGTCAACACCTCCGCACAATAATTCAGCATAGTGAATGACAGCTTTTTTCATACAATTTGTCCCTGCACAGCTAGCTTTGCTAACATTACGTCAACTGAGCTTACCTTTCTTTGAGCTTCTTTTCTAAGTGACTATAAAAGTCAGACGTAGTCCCCACCGTCTGTGAAAGCGAAGATTTCTTATGATTTATTTAGCAGGATTCTGTTACTGATGATTAGACAGACATCTGCCGCTCAGAGAAAACCACTGTGCATGTCTTGTCTTGGAGTACCGCGAGCGAGATAAAGCTGGAGGCGATGGGTGGAGAGTTCGATACTTCTAACAGAAACGCGTAATTAGTAAGTCACGTTATTGCTTAGATTTGAATCGGAATGTTTTGCATCCAGTGAAAACAAAGATATTAAGAAATAAACTGGACAATGTGCTGGCAATTTAGTGACATTTCAGTTGTGATCTTGACCGGTCTTGGAATAAAATCCCGAGTCCTCAGCGCCCAAGACAGAGACCAAATGTGGCCGAGTCCGAGATGAGACGGAGACCATCAAAAAGTGGTCTCGAGACCAAGTCCAGTCTCGAGTACAACATTACCTAAAAAAATTAAATACGTACGCACAAGTTGCCTGATACACACAGGCAAAACCGCATTTACTCACACATAAGGTTACAAGTGCAAAAGGTTTTTAAGACTCAGTTCACTCTTCCAACAGCCTCAGATTTGTTCGCAAGTACAGTAGTGCGTTTAAATGCTGGTGGAAAACTGGAACTGGGTCATCTAATTTTTGTTCAGAGGCTATTGTTTTCATCCTCTGAATGTTTGTCACTGTGCTTTTGCCGAAGTGGCAAAGACGTTACTTCGTTGGTAAATGGAATACCTCAGCACTTTATAATAGTCCAAAATTATTTGTAGACATATTGTGTATTTTTGAGTTGCACAGATCTGATTACATGTTTAAAAAACGATCACTAAGTGGTGGAATGGTTTGATGGCTGGAAAAGCAGGCTGTCATACAAGAAGCAGCACGGCGCATCACTTTGCTCTTCCCTCAGAACTAGAAGTTGTAATTGTGTGTGTGCTTTTATTTTGAATTCCTTTTTTTATATATATTTGTGTGTGCATTTGACCACATATCTACAAGTACCCAGAGTTACGCACATTTTTTTAATGGTTTACAAATCATGTTTCACAGATATAACTATCCAAAGTTACACACAAAGATGTTTACACAGATTACAAAATCCAGTATTACACACACACACAGGTATCTTGAGACTATTTTCTCTCCATAAAGTACTGGGTAGTCTACTATGTAAAGTACTAGGTGGTCGTCTACACAGGCTACAATACAAAAATCAAATCAAATTTTATTTGTATAGCACATTTCAGCAGCAAGGCATTTCAAAGTGCTTTACATCATATCAAACACAGAAACACAATACAACATAGAATCAACAACCAAAACACGACATTAAGTCAGGTTCCATCAATAAATTTGTAATTGATTACGTTTCAAATACAATCCTAAACAGGTGGATTTTTAGTTGAGTTTGCATCCATATAAGGTTTACCTGTTACACTCCTACTGTGTTATATGGAACAAAATACCTATTGCTATTTTTATTCCCACTCACGCTCACAATCACACAGTTTAAAACGATGTAGACAGCATTTTAATGGACTTCTGGCACAAGGCTCCGTACACCTCTTTCACGGAATTTCAAGCAGGGACTCTGCCGTCCCTCATGGATTTTTGTGCAATTCTATGGTACTGTTAGTGTCTAGAATTTACAGGGTTTGATACAAGCTTCTTCATAGGCTATATTTCGCAGACAACTCTACCAAATGGAAATGCTTGCAGGCAGCATAGAGACCATAAAAGTCGCTGTAAAAAAATTAGTTGCAGCTGTGTTCTTGACTGGCCTTGAGAAAAAAATTTCTAATGTCTAGCACAGCCAGGACAAGATGGAGTAAAAAAGTAGTCAGGACAAAGACTTTAAAAAGGACACCGGTCTAGAATACTGCAACTAGAGTTTTGTGTGTCAGCCACCAATCCATCGACGCTACCATTGCTGTGTCATCAGAACCGATAGAGATTCTAAGGCATGTGGAAAAAGTAGAGGTGGCGGTTTGATAATCTACGTTAACAACCGTTGGTGTGTCCTGGGCCATGTCACAGTCAAGGCAGAGTTGTGTTGCCCTAATCTAGAGGTGTTGGCTGTCAGCCTGCATCTCTACAAACTTCCCCAGGAGTCCAGTCATGTGATCTCCATCTGTGTTGACATCCCTCCTAGGGTGGAACCAGCTGCTGTCTGTGAAAGGTTACATTGTGTCAATGCGCAACTTCGGTTGCAACATCCTGAAGTCCTCATAATATCTGGAGATTTTAATCATGTCACCCTGAATTCCATTCAGCCTGCTTTTCACCAGGTTGTGAGCTGTCCCACCACAAAAAACAGGATAATTGATTATCCAGCATAAAAGGCTGTTGCCCTTCCCCCACTGGGCAAGTCAGATCACAACCTGGTGTACAGACAGCCCCAGTACACCCCCTTGTCCAAAGGCAGGGTGTTTCCAATCGCTCCATCAGAAGATGGACTCCTGTTTACTGTTGTTGAGAACGTCATCTCTTCTGCCATCATCTGCTGGGGCAGCAGCATCAGAGCCAAGAACTAAAACAGCTCAATAGCCTGACAAAAGAAGGCTGGTTCTTTTCTCGGGATGACTGTGAAACCTCTGGAGATGGTCATGCAAAGAAGGATTCTTCATAGGATCAAGAAAATTATGGACAATTCTGACCATCCTCTTCACGAGACTATCTTGGGAAGGCAGTGCATCTTCAGTTAGATTCTTCAGATTCAGTGCAGTACAGACTGGTGAAGAAGACCTTTCCTGCCAACAGCCATCACCATCTTCAATAACTATTTGAAGAATCTAAATTAATGAGTTACAACATTTAATTTCCCTTTGGGATTAATAAAGTATTTTTGAATTTGGATTTGAATTTGAATAACTTTTTCAATAGGTATAGCTACCTATCTAGGTATTATGCTACACCCACCACCATCACTACACCTACTCTGCCCCAGTGCTCTCCTCCAATGCATTCTCCTCCTTGCCAGCAGGTGCAGTCATTCCACCACCATGGCTCCCTCCCCTCAATTCTATCCCAAACCAGCGCCCTGACCCAACCTCCTCCCTCAAGGCAACTTAGTATCCCCTCTTCATCCTCTCTCTCTCCACACAGCCTCCTCCATGCTTTACAACTGATCAGATGAGGGCAGAATTGAGGAAGCTTCTACCCCAAAAAGCTGCAGGACAGAGTATCCCCTCAGATTCTCAAGATCTGTGTTGTCGAGATTGGGGAGCCATTACAACAAGTCTTCAACTTAACCCCCAACTTGGAAGCATGCTGACATTCAGGGACAGGAATGTTGCATGATGTCTTCCAAAGAAGAACAGGCCCAGCGAGCTGAATGACATCAAACTGGTGGCACACGTCACATCAGAGGACTCTGGAGAGGCTCTTCCTCAACCACCTCAGAATGCACGTAAAGCACGTTGAAAACCCCTAGCAGTTTGCCTACTGGGAAGAAGTTGGAGGGGAGGATGCCATCATCTACCTCCTACATCGAGCCCACTCGCAAGGGAAATAGCAAAGTCACAATTCTCTGCCTGAATTTTTCGAGTGCCTTTAATACAATCCAGCCCTCGGCACTTCAGGAAAAAAACTTACCAGAATGAGAGTGGACTCCTGCCTGGTCACCTGGATTTCCAGCTACAGACAGACCATAGTAGTCAAGATGAATAACATTACATCTGAAACTGTGGTCTGCAACACTGGAGCCCCTCAGGGGGTGGTGCTGTCACCCATCCTCTTCAACCTGTACATTTCAGACTTGTGTTACGTCTCTGAATCGTGTCCAGATGTATGCCGATGACACTGCCATCATGGGGTGCATCAAAGACAAGGTGAGGGACTTTGTTGTCTAGTGCCATAGAAACGGCCTGCAGCTGAACACATCCAAGATGAAGGAAGTGGTTATTGACTTCAGGACCAGTTCGGATAGGAGGGGAGGAGGCGGAGGTTGTGCAGACCTATAGATATCTTGGTCTGTGGCTGGACAACAAGCTGGACTCGATGAGCAACACAAAGCAGCTCTATAAGAAGGTCCAGGATGTACTACCTGAGGAGGCTGAGATCCTTTAACATCTGTGGAAAGCTGCTGGGGTTGTTTTACCAGTGTGTTGTTGCCAGCATTTTGTTATACGCTGTGGTGTGCTGGTGTGACAGGATCTCTAAGGCAGACCATTCCAAGCTGGAGAAATAAATCAGATGTGCTGTCTCAGAGGTTGGCACACTCACTGAACCAACCTCTGAGTTCAGTGGCTGGCTACCACTCTACCTCTGGCAACAGTGGCAGAGAGAAGAACATTGCAGAAACTCAAGGCTGTTATGGACAATGCTAAAACCCTCTGCACACTGCCATCAGCAGCCAAGAAATCAGGTTCAGTAGGGGACTGCTTCTTCCAAAGTGCAGGACCAACAGACTTTTGTCCCTCGTGCAATTAAACTCTTCAACTCCTTACTGAAGGTTGGAAGGAGGGCTAACAGGAGTGTAACAGAAACAGAGAATCTATAGTATTGGTCTATTAATGTATTTAAAAAAACAAACAAAAAAAAGATTTATTTGATGAGTGGGTGCTGTGTGGGAGACAGGAACTGCAATTTCCCTGAGGGAAAATCCTAAAGGGATTAATAAAGTATCTGTCATTGTTTCCCTCCTGTTCTCTCCTTTATCAACTCTACACTGATTCAAGCACTGCAGAGGTAATATGAATGCTTTTCCATATCTATTTGGAAAACAGAAAGGAGCAAAACATTCAACTTTTCAAACCCTTTGTTAACCCTGTAAACAGATGCCTAGATTCAGGAGTTTACTTAAATATTCTTGGCAGGGTAAAACTCAAGGTTCCAATATATTCAGAGTTTTAACCGACCTAAGTAAAGTTTATCACAATGACATCGCCGTTATAAGCATTGATAATCTCAGGAGTCCTTGAAATGGAACAATAGTTGTCTAATCTAATGTCATCCGGAGGCTTTTTCAGCAGAGTGGTCAGAATAGGGAAATGTTTATTTGTGTATGAATAATGACATTCAAGGTCAGTTTCTTTATGCTACAATAATTATCTACTGAACAAAGCTGTTAGGAAAAATTAAACTGATCTGAAGTGAACATTTGTATTCCTAAAGTAATCTACTACAAATTAAATGAAAATTGGAACATTTTAATTAAAATGAATTTAACTGAAATAATTTTGAGGGTTTTTTTTCTTGGAAAACATTCAGAGATGACGGTTGATGTGAACAGGTTCCATATTATTTGTCCTTGTTACTGGTGTTGCATAAATAAACTCAACTGTATTTTTTTATCCGTAGGAAGCTTTAAAAGTCGCCGCTCCTCTTACTTGCTGGCCATCACCACTGAGCGATCCAAGTCCTGCGATGAAGGACTCAACACTTACAGGGATGAGAGCCGAGTCTTCTCGTGAGTTACAAACTTAAAAGCCAAAAGTATTTGCTCACCCATCCAAATGATCAGAAGCAGGTGTTCCAATCACTTCCAGGGCCACAGGTGTATAAAATTAAGCACCTAGGCATGCAGACTGTTTCTACAAACATTTGTGAAAGAATGGGTCGCTCTCAGGAGCTCAGTGAATTCCAGTGTGGAACTGTGACAGGAAGTGCAACAAATCCAGTGGTGAAATTTCCTCGCTCCTTAATATTCCACAGCCAACTGTCAGCTGTATTATAAGAAAATGTAGGTGTTTGGGAACGACAGCAACTCAGTCAGAAAGTGGTAGGCCACGTAAACTGACGGAGCGGGGACGAGGCACATAGTGCAAAGAGGTCACCAACTGTCTGCAGTCAATCACTACAGACCTCCAAACTTCATGTGGCAGATTAGTTCTAGAACAGTGCACAGAGCTTCATGGAATGGGTTTCCATGTTGGAGCAACTCCATTGAAGCCATACATCACCAAATGCAATGTAAAACTTTGGCTGCAGTGGTGTAAAGCACGCCACCACTGGACTATAGAGCAGTGGAGGTGCATTCCCTGGAGTGACGAATCTGGCAATCTGTTTTACGAGTCTGGGTTTGGTGGTTGCCAGGAGAATGGTACTTTTCTGACTGCATTTTGCCAAGTGAAAGGTTTGGTGGAGGGAGGATTATGGTGTGGCGTTGTTCTTCAGGAGCTGGGCTTTTCCCTTTGTTCCAACGAAATGAACTCTGAATGCTTCAGCATACCAAGACATTTTGGACATTTCCATGCTCCCAACTTTGTGGAAACAGTTTGGAACTGGCCCCTTCCTCATCCAACATGACTGTACCAGTGCACAAAGCAAGGTCCATAAAGATATGGATGGCAGAGTCTGGTGTGGATAAATTTGACTGCCTGTCAAGTTGAGTCCAGACCTTAACTCGATAGAACACCTTTGAGATGAACTACAGTGGAGACTGAGAGCCAGGCCTTCTCGTCCAACATCAGTATGTGATCTCACAAATGCGCTTCTGGAAGAATGGTAAAAAATCCCCATAAACACACTCCTAAACCTTGTGGACATCCTTCCCAGAAGAGTTAAAGCTGCTCTAGCTGCAAAGGGTGGACCAACGTCATATTGAACCCTATGGATCAGGAATGGGATGTCACTTAAGCTCATATGAGTCAAGGCAGGTGAACGAATATTTTTGGCAATGTAGTGTATATGTCATAATATTCCCATTATATTACATGAAAAATGTATATAATTTAGATGTTACATAATAAGTTTTAATTAAAGCAGGGAAAGGGAAAGCAAGCAAACTCCAAAAAGAACTACTAATGAAAATTTAACTGGTTACTGACCTTCAACACTGGTCTCTCACATTCAATTTAATACTTACCGTATTTTCTGCACTATAAGGCGCACCTAAAAACCTTCAATTTTCTCAAAAGCCGAGAGTGCGCCTTATTATCCGGTGCGCCTTACATATGGACCAATATTGAGCCACAACAGGTCTCGCAACTACGGTAACTAACCGCCCACTTCATAGAAGAAGAAGACCCCTTAGAAGAAGAAGCGCGCGGTGCACGCTGGGTTTTGTGTAAAGACCCCAAAATGGCTCCTATTAAGAGACACGCTTACGACGCAGAGTTTAAGCTCAAGGCGATCAGTCACGCAGTAGAACAGGGGAATAGAGCAGCAGCGAGAGAATTTAACATAAACGAGTCAATGGTGCGGAAGTGGATATACTGTATATTGTGATTGCACTAACGTTTGATTTACCGTAACAGTATCAGACTGTTTTTTACGTGTTTATTGAATCGAGGAAAAGTTTCCCTCCACTATATTCTCCTCCTTGTTGTTAAAAGATAAACTGTGTCACGAAAATACCACGTCACTTACTTTACCTCGGGGAAAATAATAAAACAGCTGTTTATTCATTTTGGGAATGAACAGAGTTGTCAGAACGCTGGTTTGTAATCTATTAATAAAGTTTGACTGACCTATCTGACTATTTTGTTGACATTCCCTTTAGCGCAGTTCCATCTAATGGATGCATAACGTAACCCCAGCCTCTACTGTAGCGTCTATTCTATGCGCCTTATAATGCGGTGCGCCTTATAGTGTGGAAAATACGGTATTTACAAATATCTCAGCACAAAGTAACGAAGCAAATTGGAATTTTAAATTCATAAGTGGCTCCTAAACTCTGTGAACATCAGGCCATGAATTTACTGGCTTCAAAATTAGAACATGTATAATCAACACTTGGATTTAAGTTAGAGAACTAAAACCAGAGGAAGCTTACCTATGCTGTAGGGGTTATCATAACTTTAACTTTATTCAGGAACCATGAAAAACATTTCAATACCAAAGGGTGATGATAAACCATTTTACATGACACAGACCTGATCTCTGTGGTACTTTAAGTTCTTACCTTCACCGTGAAACTTAAGGATAAATAGTTTAGGTGAACTTTATTTTATTTTGTACTGATTTATGCTTAATTCAAAGTGTTTTTGTCTTTTATCTGTCAAACAGTAAATTACCAAAGAGAGTCAAGAGCTTTTTCACTGATGGGGTGAGTTATTGTAACCACATGTAATAACCAGGCTGGATGACAACATGAAAAACTCTTAACCTCTTATCTGTAATGTTAAGTCTTTGAACAGTTTGCGAGCCCAGGAGGACCCCCGCTCGAAGCGCCACTCCACATCAGAGCTGGGTATCATCACCTTTAGTGACGTCCGGAAGGAGGGCTGGCTACACTACAAACAGGTCCTCACAGAGAAGGGAAAGGTAAGGGGTCTGTGTATTTTCAGGCAGTTCGTTTTTTCATTTGAAATAAAAAATTAAAAAACAAAAATAGATTAGTTTTTTCGTTTATTAAACCAAAATCGGAAATCGGATAACGCCTCAGCTTGGCTCGTTATCCAATTTCCCATTTAGTGCACAAAACGAAAATGGAAAAAACGGATAACGAGCACTGAATTTCGATTTTCGTGATTTCATTTTTGACAAGTGGTCTGACCCGGAAGTTCTCTCTGCCCCGCACACTGTGTAGAGACCCGTTTTTGTACACTTGTCCAAAGCAACATGCAATTAATTTGATCATGAAACCTTCACACAGAAAGCCTTATACTCTGACTTTTTGTATATGAAGCTGATGGCTTCTAAATGCAGCTTCCAATTCAGTAAATGGCTGAAAGGCTAGTACGCCCAATTTTTACCAACCTTTTTTTTTCTCCGAAGAGTTTTTGCGGCGCTAGTGGCTCGTATTTTTTCAACAGTAGGCAGACAGGAAGGAGGGTGAGGAAAGGGGGGAAGACATGTGGCAAAGGTCGTCGGGACCGGGAGTCGAACCCGCGACCTCCGCGTCGAGGACTAAGGCCTCCAAACGTGGGGCGTGCTAACCCCCTGCGCCACCACGGCACGCCCCAATTTTTACCAACCTTTAATCTGCTCTGGTTTCAAACGACGCTCAAACCGTGACCAAAACATTCTGCCAGTCATTCAAACCCTATAGTGTAAGTTTTTCCTTTCTGAATAGCATTAGCATACCAATTATAATCCGTTATGTCATGAACAAGCATGCAGAAAAGGCTGATTATCCAAAATATACAAGAAAGATTTAGCTATTTCCACCAGGTAGGAAATGTTTGAAATAATGTGCCAATTAGATTATTAAAAGTGTAACTAAATAAATGTTTGCCTGCGGAAGAGGATTTGGGCCACATAAAAAAGGTAATCATTCTGACTTTAATCTCAGAATTTGGACTTTAATCTAAAAAAAATAATCTTGCGCATCAGTTGGTGTTAGAAAAATATCATAGGCCACTTATCCTCTTCTGTGGTTTACCACCTTATCAGTCTCAACTGACTAAACATAATGAACAACTTTTGAATTGATGCTTTCCATTATTCCTTCACTCTGAATTTATAAGCAAGAAACATTAAAATAATTATTTCATATTTAATTTGTATTGACATGTATGTAGCCAGAGCTTTAAACTCAAATCTTATAAAATAAACAGGGACAAAATGTTTTCATAAAAGTGCATTTATTACAGTAACATACAGTACAAACAGATATTCAGCCCATGTTCAGGAAATCATGACAAAATATGCCTATAATTTAAGGCCTGGAGCCGCCTGGCCCCGTTAGTGGAGCTACGCTGCTCCGAAAACTCTGGAGCACATTTCAAAGAAGCCTAATTTTGGATTAACTAAGTGGATAGATGAAGCTATGAGGGCTACTTTCTAGCCTAAAAACGTCTTAAAAACAGCTTTTTGTGACAAATTAATAGTGTACTTAACTCTATTTACTGCTCCTGGTGGTGTAGTGCAATGGCAGCCATCTTGCTGGTCCGGAGACGGGACAGGTATGACTGCAGGCTGATGTGGAAAATCCTGCCCTTGCGCTCTGGCTTTTCAAAATAAAAAAATTCAACTAAACAGTCAGACTAACCATTTTTCTCGGTGGCTAGATGTCCGGTGTTATTTGTTTCTCACAGGAGAATTACTTAAACTGACTTGCGGTTAGTAGTATGGTTAGAAAATACTGCTAGCTTGTCTGTTTGCAGCCTGTGTAATGTCTGTGTGTGATGCGGCCCCCGTGAAGGCCAGACAGAGAATTTCCGGGTCAGACCGCTTGTCAAAAATGAAATCATGAAAATTGAAATTGAGCGCTTGTTATCCATTTTTTTCCATTTTCATTTTGTGCACTAAATGGGAAATCATATAACGAGCTGAGCTGAGCCGTTATCCGATTTCCAATTTTGATTAAATAAACAAAAAACAAATCTATTTTTGTTTGTTCATTTTTCATTTCAAACGAAAAAACGAACTGCCTGAAAATACACGGACCGGTTCGTTATCCAACTTTCCATTTAGTGCACTAAACGGAAATGGAAAAAAATGGATGACGAGTGCTGAATTTCGGTTTTCATGATTTCATTTTTGGTAAGTGGTTTGATTCGGAAGTTCTCTCTGTCTCTGTCTCAAAGTGTGATATGAAGAGGTTAATGTGTTTGTAAGTTATATGTTCTGTTTGATACATGTATCAGAATGTAATATTCTTCTCTGGAGAGTTCGATACTTCTGAAGATATGTTCTTCTAAACTTTGCCCAGTGTTTTCTTCCAATTCCAGTTGCTAATATTCCCTTCCTCATGGATTTTTTAATTTGTAAATTCATATTTTTGTGTGTGTGTGTGTGAAATATATTCTTCCTGTTAGAAAAATTATCTAAGTTCATTTACTTGTGAGTTTATTTGAAGGGTTATGTTTTCATATTATTATTCTGTTTGTTGTTTACTTGACTTCTCTCTTTTGTAATACACTATTAACTATTTTTAGGATGTTTGCCTGGAGGCTAAAAACGTTTGCACATTCCTGTGTTGTCAGCTTCCTGTGGGGCTGGTTGGTTGCGGTCAGCCTCATGCCCTTGTAAGGGCATGTCCACAGAAGGTTCCAGAATATCCTGTAGTAAAGGTCATTTGTCAATTCTTTGTGTGACTGTGTGAAAAAGCCCAACCTCCTTCCTTGTAAACATAATAAAAGGCAGTGGGGACAAAAGAGCAGACGGAGTTGATCACAGACAGTGTTTGACGGCGGTTCTCCGCGTCTGCTTTCTGCTCCCCTCTTCTGCAGAAAAGTAATTTGTGTCTCTGGTTGATTCTTTGCAGGTTAGGACCTAAAATAAACCTATCACTTCCCTTTGATTGGCTTCTTATGTGCAGTGTGAACTTTTTAAAATTTATTTTTATTGTTTTATGCAGGCAGCTCTTCAGAAGAAGAGGCCACAGCTCCAGGTTGAGATGCACCTTAACAGAATCTCCCAGTATTCCTCTTTCTCCTCCTGACATCGTCTTCTTCACTGTCTCCTCATCTTTTATATACTTTTATATACTTTGGCACATTATTTAAAAAAATGTCCTGCTTAGTAGATTTGGGAAATAGGATATATGGAAAGGATTTATAAGCAAGAAACATTAAAGAATTATTTCATATTATATTTTTATGAACCATTTTGTAAATTTTTATCACTTACAAAATGTCTACTTTCTAGACACTTACTAAACTTATTTTCTCTTATTATCATCAGATTATAAACTCATATCTTACAAAATAAACAGGAATAAAATGTATTCATAAAAAATTATTTATTAGTATAACAAACATGCAGATATTCAGCCCATGTTCGAGGAATTATGAAAAAATATTCCTATAATTAAGTATATAAAAGATGAGGAGACAATGAAGAAGACGATGTCAGGAAGAGGAAGAGGATCACTGGGAGATTCTGAGAAGCTGCATCTCAACCTGGAGCTGTGGCCTCTCCTCCTGAAGAGCCGCCTGTCTGAAACAATAAAAAATAAATAATTACAAAAAAGTTCACACTGCACGTAAGAAGCCAATCGAAGGGAAGAATATATTTCACAAACACAAATATTTTTCTTAATATAAATTTACAAACAAAAACAATTCGGAGGAAGGGAATATTAGTAGTTGGTATTGGAAGAAAACACTGCAGCAAACTTTAGAAGATAATATCTTCAGAAGTATCAAAATCTTCAGAGAAAAATATTATATTCTGATACATGTATCAAAAGGCACATATAGAAACACATGAAACACTTCATATCACACTTGGAGCCGCTACGAACAGATAACAGGCAGCGGAAAATGACAGTGTGACATGCCGAGATCGGTTATTGGGGAAGACACACTCCACCCACCCACTGACCCTGGAGTCGCCTGGCCCCTTCAGGGGAGCTACGCTGCTCCAAAAACTCCAGAGCACATTTCAAAGAAGCCTAATTTTGGATAAACTAAGTGCATTGATGAAGATAAAAAAGTCTTAAAACAACTTTCCGTGACAAATTAATGGTGTACTTACTTCTATTTACCACTGCTGCTGGTGCAGTGCAATGGAGGCCATCTTGCCCAGGTCCGGAGACGAGGAAGGTATCAAAGACAAATGTCTATGGGAGGTACAGCTGCAGACTAGTGTGGAAAGTAACGCCTCCGTGCTCTGGCCTTTCAAAATAAAAAACTAAGCTAAAAACTCAGGGTAACCAATTTTCTCGTTTGACCAGATGTCCAGTATTTGTTTTTCCAGGAGTATTACTTAAACTGACTTGCAGTTGGCAGAGAATACTACTGTAGCACTATGATGTGGCATAAATACTGTAAGTGCTACCATAAAATAGGAAGTCGTGGGTTGAGAAAGAGCAGAACACTGGGAGGGAATAGCGTAGTTTATTCAACCTTCATTTTATCCGAACAGAACCCGTCTTGGGCCCTCCTAAAAAACACCAACAGAGAAGAAGGAAACAGCTTCTCTTAAAGGTACAGGACAATTCTTTGAAAAGGAAAAATAAATCATCTCACACCACAGTATATAGTGTGTAAGCTGGACAGAGAGATCTTTCGGGTCAGACCAATTTTCAAAAATTTAAATCTTTGAAAATCGTAATTGAGCGCTCGTTATCTGTTATCCAATTCTGGTTTAATAAACAAAAACAAAAAAGCGAGTCTATTTTTGTTTTTTTCCTTTTTTCATTTCAAACGAAAAACCGAACTGCCTGAAAATACATGGACTGGTAAGTTACCTGCTTACATAGCTATATGTAGCTACATAAGCTATGTAGCTAGATGTAGCTATATTTAGCTACATCTAGCTACATAGCTACATATAGCTAATGTACATGTGGCTTTATGTACTTTTGGCAAGTCTTAATGCCTGCTGAATGACAGATTTAATATATTTACTGATGTAAACCTATCACCATATTCAAAATTTCACATTTTTGCTTTGTGCTTTTGCGCACTTTTGTCCCAGAAACCTAAGGGACACTTAGCCTTCCAACAAATTGGAAACAAGGAGTTTAACTCAGCCCTATGATGAACTGGTGACCTGTCTAGGGTGACCCCACCTCTCGCCCGTTGACCGCTGGAGATGGGCACCTGCACCCCTTGCAATCCCAGTAGGGATAAGCATGTTAGAAAATGGATGGATGGAGTTTAACTCAGCTCAGCCCATGTTGTACAACATCTACTTTGATCATTTCTCTGTTGTTCTTACTGTAGAAGCTAGGAGGCAGCATGCGGCCTTGGAAACGTGTCTTCAGTGTGCTTCGCCATCACTCCCTTTTCCTTTACAAAGACAAGCGTGAAGCTGTGCTGCATGGCGCCGGGGCAGGCAGCAGCCAGGATGAACATCCACCAGTCAGTATTCGAGGCTGCCTGATTGACATTGCCTACAGTGGAACCAAACGAAAGCACACCCTGAGGCTGACCACGCAGGACTTCTGTGAGTACCTGCTGCAGGCTGAAGACCGGGACGACATGCTGGCATGGATCAGGGTCATCAGAGAGAACAGCAAATCAGATAATGAGGTTAGAAGGAAATCTAGTTGGTTCACCACAGGTTTCACAAATGTATCCTGAAATCATTTTGGTTGTCCTTCTTTTCTAGGAGATTGGACAAGTTCTAATCAACAAGAAGCTGAATGACTACAGGAAACACAGGTCAGTGTGCTCCATTATATTTAGCCAAAAGTCTTCCTCATCTGTATTACCTAATCAAGTCCCTCCAGGCTGGAAGCTTGTCACAAACTAATTTGATCTTCACCTTATACCTGAAGCCTTAACCTATATTGGAGTCATCTTTCTGTCTGCTGGAGATGCACGGGTCAAAGGTCAGAATCCTTTGGAGCACAAAATGTATTCAGCAACTCAGGCTGATAACAGCCTCATCCCTTCACATGGACACTTTGGAGAATCGAAATGCAGGCAAAAACTATGACCATCAAACTTACCAGTAAGGAGGAGCGTGACCTTTTGTGAAAAACCTTTTATTAAAACTGAAGAGGAGGTGCTAACCCTAGCAGCACACCCCTCCACCTCTTTCTCTCTCTACTTCTTCTTCTGAGGGTGAGACAAGCTACCATTATTAGTTACACTTATCATAATCATATTTTGAGTTAATACAGGCTTTCTTCTGAAAAGAAAACAGAAATCATCCCTTATTTTATTTATTTGAAACCAAAGTTGCTGTTGTTCACTCTTGCAAGTAAAACAATATTAATGTACTGTGGAGAATTATCATTCTTTATGCTAAGTTTTTTGATGTATGAGGTTGAAGAAGAGTCAGTGAGTTGAATTCATGAATTCCATTTATTAATACCAAAATACAGTTGGTCCATTCTGACATGTCCAGGCGCGTTAAACCAGGGAAAGAACTAAAACATGCAGGATGCCAGCCCTCGAGGACTGACATTGGGCACCCCTGATCTAAGCTATGCCCTAAAGAGGGCGTTCCCTAGTGTGTCATATATTCTTTAACCCTAGCTTTGAGGGCATTTCCTAACATGTCATTTCCTTTAGCTTTAGCTTTGCAACTAGCTAAAAGAGATAGAGACGCACAGAATTATTTATTCTCAACAATACATATTTTGCTTTGGGTATTATTCAATTACTCAATGTGTTTAGATTTCATTCTTTAAGACTTCCATGCATTGAAATAAGGAATAGTCTCAACTATTTTTATAAATCTGCATGCTAGAAACTTACTTAATCTTTTTTTCAGGAAGCCTGTTGTTCTTCTTTCATGGCTTGGCAACACTCTCTGCCTGACTATGACTTATGATTACATATAAAAAGAACTAGAACTGCAAGCAGTTATAATGGGTTCCTTGCCTGACCCAGCAGGTCCTTCCCCATGCACTGCCCCCCAGTGCGCTTAAACCTCCCCGCGCACTTCCCGTCAGCCTCAGCATTGCCGACGCTCTGTGTGCGTCGACTGAATCTGCAGTTTTTTAGGAGTTTTTTTTGTTGCCATGAAAGGTTTCAAATTCAGGAATCCTGGAAATAAATGTACTGTTCCACCCAATATGAGCCAACATCCTGTATTGATGTTCACTGTAATATGTAAACTGTGTCTTGTATAACTTCTTTCACAGAACAGGCTGATTTAATGCCAAAAATGCGAAACTGAGACGAGACAAAGCACAGTAAAATACTTGGTATACAAGTAAAATACTTGGTACACAAAACATATAAACATTACTTTATATAGATATGACGGTTTATATGGTTCAGTTAATCTTTAATTTTCCCATAGATAAAGTTAGGCAAATTCAGACATGTTATTGGCCAACATAAATGTGGATTTGGCTTCATTATGTGCCCAGATAGAATTACTAAGCTATGGTGGGAATATGTTACCATACAAGAAGAAAAGAATAAACAAATCAAGAAAACACTGTAAATCAATGTACTGAAAAAGAACCATAATAAGTCATTGTAATATGATACATGCAGGTAGCACTGCATCTATCCACTACATTTATTTAGATGTCCTAAATCAGGGGTGCCCAAATTGGGTCCTGGAGGGCCGGCATCCTGCATGTTTTAGTTCTCTCCCTGGTGGTACCAACAACCTTTTCAGCAGAGCAATGTTCTTCTTAGGCCTCTAATGAGCCATCATTTGATCCAGGTGCGTTAAACCAGGGAGAGACTAAAACATGCAGGATGCCGGCCCTCCAGGACCCAATTTGGGCACCACTGTCCTAAATGCTTCATATGGGCCAGATAATTAGATTTAGCACTTTCGTGTGGTCAAAAAGAACTACTGCACTATGGGGTGAAGATGTTTCTCTACAAGAAAAAAATCAACAAATCACTAAACAAATGTATCAAAAACCTTATAAGTCATTATAATATGATACATGCAGGCAGCAGTGCATTTATCCAAATCATACCATGACCTAAGAGATGGTATATGTGGCCAAATAGGAAGACTAAAAGTATGAAGACCAATAGGATATCAAAAGTTGTTAAATGAACAAAAGATGTGGTTATTCTGAGTGAAAATCTGCAGGCATCCAGCTTGTCTTTTGTAGTTCAATAAGTTTTGCACAATTTCCAATTTGTTTGTTTCTGTCAGGTACACAAATAAACTTATAATCATTAATCTTCTGCCATCAACTTAGAAACAGATCAGTCCAATAATGAGCAAACTAAATTAGACAACTTAGTAGCTTAGATAAAGTAGACGATTAACTCTAACCCTCAAACAATACTCATATCTCCATAAATCTACCATTAAGTTCTCCCCACATTTATTATGTAAACATTCAATATCTTGTAAAGGATTAGATAAATACAATAGAACTTGATCATTAGTCATTTTAAACTACAAAATAAAAAACACTTTAATGTTGTTTAATTACGGGTTGCTGCACAAAGCTACCTTGAGCAGCTTTAAACCACCTGAAACTACTAAACAGTCTGTTTAACTTCCTCACGGTCCTCATGCACTCAATTTCTGTCTTATCTTGCTACTCTGGAAAGTTCCAGATTTTTGAGGCCTTCTTCTTTTTCTTATAATTTTTTTTGGCGGATGGCAACCAACTTAAGGTGCATTTCCCGCACCTACTGGACTGGAGTGAGGTCATCAATGATATTCAGAGGGAATTTAATAATACACGCCTCAATGGTGTGCATGAGTATGCAAATTCACGCCCATACACACTCATAAATACATGGATGTATGTGTGTGCACACGCATGCACACACGCCTTCATGCACACGCATACATATATACTTTTAAATACTATTAAATAACCTAGAGTTTTTTTTAAATCTAATTGATTTCTAACAGAATTGGATTCATTTCCTAAAATATTTATCATAGAAAATTCTTTTTCTTCTGTATTCAGTATTGACTTTATATGCTGACATTCCTCTGAATACTTATTGCATTCTAATAAGACATGATCCCGTTTCCATCTGATTACAATAATTAGAAGTCCCTGTTTCATGTTCCCCTATTCGAAAAAAAGAGCTATTAAGTCCAGTATGACCAATTCTAAGTCGAGATATCACTACCTCTTCTTTCCACCTTCCATTCATACAACTATCAACCCCCACAGTATTTTGAATTTTATATAAATGTCTGCCAATATCATGATTATCCCATTGTTTCTGCCAAACTTTAAGGATTTTATTTTGAATAATAAATTTCCCCTCACTTTTGCTTAAATTAATACTTAAGTTGATATTCAATTTCATGGCCTGTTTAGCCAATATATATCTACTTCTTCATTTCCTTCTATACCTAAATGAGCAGGAATCCAGACAAATCGAACAAAACATTTCTTATTATGTAGCTGAACTAATAAGTGATATATACTTATTAATAAATCTAATCTACAAGATTTGCCAGATTTTATACTTAATAAAGCAGCTTGACTATCTGATGCAATTATAGATTTATTTGCTTCCTTAACATTATCATCAATCCACCATTCTAAGGCTTATATAATGACAGATAATTTGACTGTATAAACTGCTAAATAATCTGTTGTTCTTTTAATCATGACTTTATGATGTGGGATATTCACAGCTTCTCCTGTCCTGCCACTATTTGGATCTTTAGACCCATCTGTATACGTATATAACTATGCTATCTTTAAATATTTCAAAATGATTAACTATAACCCATTCTGGAGTCTTTGCCTTTTTAAGAAATTTTCCCAATTGCAAATCAACTACTGGTGTGATAAATAACCATGGTGGAATTGGTGACTGTGGAACCATAAAACTATACTGGAACTGAGTCAAAGCAAAATTTTGAGCTTTTATGTCCCCAATCCATCCAAAGCTATTATAGTTAGATTTATGATGTTCCCAACAGTCGTGCAGCACAGTCTTTGTTGGATGACGTAATTATGTCCGTAGGGGTTTATTCAATAAATATACATTAATTTCATTCTTCTTAACCTTAAAGAAAGCTCACCAGTCTCAACTTGTAAAGCAGCTAAAGGAGATGTTCTGAAAGCTCCACAATATGTCAAGTTTTTTTGCTCTCTTAAGCCACCTCAGCTTTTCCCCCAAACTTGAAAAAGATTGCTTCCTCCAAAGAGACGCAGGAACAACTCATCTCAGTGGCATCTTTCATTTATCTTTTCTTTAGATGAATCTCATCAACAGCATATGAACAAACATGTGGTCACATGAGCAGTGGTTCACATGAGTAGGTCAAAGAGTAGGTTGAAAACCTACAAATACATAGGAGCAGGGGCGCCGCCAGGAATCCTGGGCCCCATGACAAAAAATTAAATTGGGCCCCCCCACGTAGCTGCCGTTACAATTTTTTGAGTCTACCTGACCTATCAAAAGCATCACAATTTTAAAGTCTTGCAACTGCCTTGCTTTCCTTGGTCCAATACTGATAACTAGCACAATATTTACTGCTCATGAATTATATGTAATTAATTTTTCTCCTATCCAGGGGCACCGTATAGGTGGGAAAAGTTATGACAATTCCAAGGGCCCCTGACCAACAGGGGACCCTCCACAATTTTTTGCTGTTATTGTTCATAGAAATAAAAAAATGGGGCTCTTGTCAATTACAAAATTAATTATATTGTGTTAAAATTGTTTTTAGCAGTAAAAATTTAATGTTACCCCTCCCAGACCAAAAAGCACACATTTATATTTGCCCTGAACCCCTCCTGGATCTGCATGAAATGGTTTGTTCCTGCTTGGAGCGCTTGACGGTGCAGCAGTCAGTGGAAGATGAGAACGACTGTGACAGTTACTATGCTGCTAAGAAAAATAATAAAATTAGGTTTCCAAAAAATTGACAGAGAGAAAAAGGTAAAAGTGTCAATTTGTAACCCAGTTTTTCTCCGAGAGGTGCGTAGACTGTGTGAGGTTATCAACCATTTAGCAAATTTAGCTTAGCTACAGAATACTGTTTGCCTCCATTTTACTCACATTTAATGAATTAAGGAAAGAAATTACCAACATATTCATATATTGAACTTGTACCTATACCTTTTGCCACACTTAACAGGTGAGTCAGTCAGCAGCAGCTCTAACCCATGTCCCTCCTGACCAGCCCTCTCCTAAGTGAAAGTAGGCTGACAGGAAGGAGGGAAGGAGAGGAGGGGTCGGGTCTGGAAGTCGAACCCGCGACGGCCCTGTCGAGGACTCAAGGCCTCCAAACATGGGTCGCGCTAACCACTACGCCACCATGGCACGCCCTTGTTGCATTTTTACTTGGCTTCAACACAGGAATTATAACTGACTGTTTCCATGCCGCAGGAATAATCCTAGTCTCCCAAATCAGATTTAAGATTTTTTAAATAGCAGTAAGGGATGTATTATCTGACTGTTTAAGCATTATGTAACAAACTCCATCTTTTCCTGGTGTTGACTGTTTTTGATTAAAAATAGCTCTTTTCAGTTCATATAGAGTAAAAGGCATATCTAGATCTTGATTTGAAACTGTTCTCTTAACAGTGACTCCTGGATTCTTAGCCAAAATCTTCTCTTTATAACTGTTTATTTCTTATTTTCCAAACAATGTACTTTAATTAAAGTTTCTGCTAATAACTCAGCCTTTTCTTTATTACTAACAGCTATTTTCCCATTATATTCTAAAAGAGGTAAAGAAAAGTTCTTAACACCATTCATTTTCTTAACTCTCCATACCTCAGATAACTTGGTCTCTCTTCCAATAGAATTACAATACTGCCTCCTACATGCCTTCTTAGCTGCTTCCTTCCTATCTACAGCCTGTGCTTTCTTAAACTTAGTTAATGCCTCAAAAGTATGGTATCTATTATCAATTTGAAAGCTTTATTTCTTCCCCTTATAGCAATACTACATTTCTCATTCCACCATGGAATAGATGTGTTATTTCCTCTTCCCCGTTTTAGAAATTGAAGTTTCAGCTGCACTAACAATAACAGACACAATCTTTGAGTCAGTATTGTAGTCAAGACCACCTAACCCGAGAACAAGACATTTATTAATAATACAAAAACACTGGACCACCTCTGCGCCCTGACCACCAGGCTTAGCAAGTTGTCTAACTTGCTAACCTTAACCCTATATTGAAAATTGTATTTTCAATATAATTTCCCAATTTCTGCCCTCTGTGGCGGTGATGTCTCATTCAAATGTCTGCCCTATCAACTTTCGATGGTACGCTACGTGCCTACCATGGTGACCACAGGTAACGGGGAAGAAAAGGAGCCTGAGAAATGTTCCAGCCCCTGCCTCTCGGCGCCCCCTCGATGCTCTTAGCTGAGTGTCTTGCCGGGACTCGATGCGTTTACTTTGAAAAAATTAGAGTGTTCAAAGCAGGCCCCCCATCGCCTGAATTCCGCAGCTAGGAATAATGGAATAAAACAGTTCTATTTTGTTGGTTTTCTGAACTGGGGCCATGATTAAGAGGGACGACCGGGGGCATTCGTATTGCACCGCTAGAGGTGAAATTCATGGACCGGCGCAGGATGGGCGAAAGCATTTGCCAAGACTTCATTAATTAAGAAATGAATTAATGTTGGAGGTGCGAAGATGATCAGATACCGTCATAGTTCCGACCATAAACGATGCCCACTAGCAATCCGGTGGGCAGAGCCCACTCTGCCACCGGCCTCGGGCAGAGTCCGAGAAACCAAAGTCTTTGGGAGGAGCCTAACCCTGCGGCTTAATTTGACTCAACACGGTTCAGTACTGTGTTAATGCCATTAATACCATTTTACCAGTTATAGCATTTTAAAAAAAAATTTCATTAAATATAGCAAAAAAATTTGTTGAGTCAGTAACAGTGGGGTGACTATCGATAACAGCAAATATGGAGACATGACCTGGTGGACCGGACTATCAGTCAAATCCCTCTCACTATAGAGCAGAAGAGGACAGTGGCTGATTTTTATACCTTTGCTGAGGTAGAAAAGATCGGGATAAGATCCGCTTCACGTCTAAATATCGGTCAATCACCAATCTCCAAAAATTAAGGAAATCAGCATCGATAAAATCGCTCGATTTTGCGTTTGTAGTAAAAATATTGTAGAGGTTGTAAAATAGGTAGTAAAACGTAGTAAATTCAACTCAAGGATTCCTGTATAAACCCTGGGAATGTGCAAAGTTTGGAGAAAATCCGATAAGCGGTTCTTGCATAGCAAATTTTGTAATTTTACAGCACCACCTAAGAGACTCTATAGGCACCCTTCTGTCAAAATTTAATCGGAGTTTGATGGATGAGTAATTAAAGACCCTAATTAATTGATTGCTATTAATACCCCCCCCCCCCCCCCCCCCCCCCCCCCTTCCCACCCATCCCCCACTCCATCTGTTACGCCATCTGTTATTCCCGCTATGTGTTTTAAAAATAGTACAAGTATGAAAAAACATTGAGTTTTAAGAATAATACAATTAAAGTATGAAAAAACAATAAGTGTTAGATAATCTAGAATAATATACAATATAGTATATTTAAATAGAATGTTGTAGTTACCTCCGGTTTTTCTCACTAAGCCATTTGGTGTTTGTGCGTGTGTGTCCGGCTCTCTCGTGCTGGGGGATTCTCTTGACCTGAGGGTCATCACAGATGGCCTGCAAGGAAACTCTATATCTCCAGAAAACAGATTTTCAAACCGTCATCGATTATCAGCTCGGAATCTGCGCGGGAAAAGGGTTCCTGCCAGCTGTCCGGCTCTCTCGTGCTGACTATGAGTTTGTGACATAATACCGGACAGGCCTCACCTGTCATCTGTGTGAGGCATTGTTGTAGTTACCTCTGGTTTTAAACAGAAGTGTGAGGTGGGTTAAAAGCCCCTCAGGATGATGACCTCTGATCACCATACTGGTTGACTATCAGCTATCAGCTCTCAGGATCTGCAGCACTCCATCTGTGTGCCAGTGGCACATGTGACCACTTGTGAGCAAATTAAAAAACACAGTACAATTAGAGCACAAAAAATAATAAGTGATCATCAGTATCAAGATTAATACATAGATTGTCACCTTTCCTAGATAAGTTTAGATTTATCCATGCCATCTATGTATGTGTGTATGCGTGCGAGGTGTGTGTCGGCGTGTGGGGGTGTGTGCGTCCAGGCGCAATAATAAACACATACCTCTAAAGAAAACCTACAGTTTAACTGTTTTACTATATTATTTAGGGTAGCACGACTAGTCAGTGCTGACTATGAGTTTGTGATTTCCTTCATCGCTTAAATTTTAAACTCTTATAGATTTTCTTTTTCTGTAACACTTGCTAGTGTGAAACGTTTCAGTAAATGTTCATTTGTACACGTACTTCTTAAGAACATGTGACAGACAGTAAACAGGCCTACGTGAGGCTGCTCAAATTTAACTTATATCTTTCCGCAGTTAAAGAATTTGTCCAGACTTTTCCAGAATTTGGTCCGGCATCATTGTGAATGATTTTGTTCAATCTTTTTCTTGCTGTTGAATCAGCGCTGATCTTCCTACTGCTTCATGTTTTCTCCAAAATAGTAAATCTTGGTTTAAATACATTTAAACTCATAGATTTTTTTTCTGTAACAGTTGCTAGTGTAATACATGTCAGGAAATGTTCCTCATCTGTAAATTTATTTATGAAGAATATCTGACAGGGACTAAACAGGCCTCGGTGAGGCTGCTCATACGTATCTTTCAGCTTTCCCTCCACCCATTATCTTACACACTTTAGTGTGTTCACTAACAAAATATAGTACACCTCTAATTTTTTTTAAATTTTTCATTATTAAAACTTTTAAATGATCAATGTGAACCATCAGTCTGTATTAAAATAGTTAATATAATTCATATTATTTATTTAGATTTGATGTTTTAATGTGTGCCCTTGGATTTATATTGATTTATTGAATGTGTAAATATTTATCATATAGTTTTTTTCTTTTGGTGTTTGTTGCACAAATTCAAATATATGCTGGCTATCAGCCAAAAATTCAATCAGTGAATTTGTGTTTTTTCTTAAATACTCCCTCTCACCGAGACTTACTTACATCTTCTGACAACTAGCCCCACTTATAATAGCATTGACTAAGTTTGCTATTGGTACACTTTACCTAAAAATTAAAATTAAACATACTCACTACACAACCATGCTCCAAGAGTTGCTCACAAAATGGTGAATTGTTTTGTTACCTTAAAAATGATCTGCAGCTTTTGTTCCTTGATGCTGTCTGTTCACTAACAGACCGTACATCTCTTGTGATCGATAAGCTTATAAATGATCAATGCGAAACATCAGTATGCGCTAAAGAAGATCATATCAGTCAGATTAAGTAGAATATCATTAAACTCAAAGCAATCAAAATTATATTTCTCTGAAAGGTCTTTTTTTTTCAGAGAGTTTAGACTGTATGAAAGGAATCAGTGAAATATACTATGAAATATTTTATCTGCTGCATTCCGATAATAAAACTTCAATTGTGAATTGAATGATTACGTTGCATCTAGATACAAAAGAATCAACCGATAATTAGTAATCATACTGACTAACAAGATCTGATCAAACAAGAAACTTGACGACCTCAAGGGATTTCTCACATTGGAGAACGAACCGTCTGACTTTCTTTAGCCACTAAATTTAACCTTACCACAGTTTTGCCTGGGAGCAAACAGGTACTGAGTTTGAAGCGGATCAGACGCTTTCAGCCATCTGCTAAAGCTAGACTCCGGCCTTCCTCACTGTAAAATAAAACATTAGACTTAAACAAAACGTTCAAGCGAACATCACTTAATTATCATCGACTTGTTGTTTGTACTCATCTTAAACAAGTGGCAGGAACGTTTGGATATAAAAAAAAAAGCTTTATAAGTTAATCTATTTAAATTGAGTCCATGCAACAAGTAAAATAAAATAAAAAGGGAACTATTTGAAAGTAATGAGGATTTAGGGTGATAAAAGTTGAACATTTTAACATGCCCAGACACTACACCATTTCTGCTCAAGCAAACCAAAAGGTTTTGAACAGAACAACCATGTCAAATAATGATAACATGTATCTTTAATCTATGTAGCAAATATATTGCTGCTGCTGCTGTAAGCAGAAAATAAAAAGTTTTATGGAGAATAATATTTTGGATGAGTTTAAGAATATTGTCTGCCAAAATCACACGGTGTAACTACACTTGTCTTTTATATGTAGCAGTAATTGAATCTTTTTGAGGCAATTGGTTTGCATAAATTAAAGTAAATACGGCCTATTTTCCTGCTCCACATACTTAGTTAGCAATTTGCCAGTTAGCTTCCCAGTCTGAACTTCTGGGCAATGTCTTGATTCAGTCAAATTTTCTATCTTGTATCTCCTGAACTCTGATATTTTGCTTGCTGGTCTTCATCGTGCTCTGATTGGAGTATCGGGTTTCTCTTACTTTAACCCGCCCAACTTGCACCTGATTGGCATGTTAGCCTTTTGATTCCCTCCCAGTGAGGCGGTGCTTCACAAAGCAAACTGTTTGTCAAACTGTTGATCTGCCTCATGGCTGTTTTAGAAGATATGGTGACTGAGGTTTAGACAGTACTAGCCAGCTCATGCAGCTTGTTTTTACTAGATGGCTGTCCTAAAAGTACATATCTTTAAAATATGAATAAATACGTACAATTCCATAATTATTCGATCCAACGGTTATAGAAGTTTTGTAATAATGCAATTCAGGTATTTTACATTTTCTGGACTAAAGGAGGATTTCAGTTCAACACCTGTGGTTTCTTAATGTAAGTGTTTCTGCTACTGGATAAGAAACAGGGTTAAAAGAGGATTTAGAAAGCAAAATACAAAGATGACAGGCTTTTTTAGTATTTGTAACCTGTGAATGATGTTGTACAGAATATTAAGACTTATATCTTTGAAAATTGCTTTGTAAATAAAATTTAAGATCATGGTTTTTGACAACCTTTACCTGTTAAAACACCAGGCAACGGTATGTAGGAAAATGCCATTTGAAATTTTTATAAATTTCTTAGTTTTGCCTCAAAAATGAACTTTTGATGTTACAAAAATACCAATCTTTGCTTTATAAAACCCAAACCCATAAAACATTGCTCATCATTTCTCTTCAATCCAATCCGATGGTCAAATTTCTTAATTCAATTCAGTTGATTTATAAAACGCTAATTTACAAGACCGTTTACAAAAAAGTCATTTCCATTCTACTTATCAAACAACGTAGCGATTTAAATGTATTAAAGTCAGTAAAAAAACAAAACGTTAAGTTAACCGAGTTAAAAAATGCAGAATGCATCATGTCATTGACTCGTCATTGACTTGTTTATACGCTTCTCCCTCTTCAAATTACTTTAACCCTACAATGACTGAATTTATCCGTATTTTCAGGGGAACCAACATGTACATTTGCTGCTTTCTTTCTTTGTTTCTTTCTTTCATAGACTACGACCATCACAAAATGAATAACCTCGCTGATTGAACTCTGAAATGAATAAAAAGTCATTCAGTTAATCATTCAGTTACTCAGAATCAGCACAACATTGACTCTTTCCATCTTTAAGATGACTAGAACAAACTGCTCACTGTTGAATCCATGGTGTTGGCATCACTTTATTACAAATGATAGTAAATAATTGGAAATATAATTTTACCAAGATAGAACTTAATCCGATATTACCGGACACAACTGGAACTCCATAAAGTTTCGTAGTAAAAGTCACATTAATACACAATCAGAACGCATCAACCGATTCTCCGCAAAAATACAAAAAAAAAACAAACAAACAAAAAAAACATTTGTTTATCATGTCAGAGTTTTAACAAGAAAGAAAAACACAGAGTACAAGCGATAAAATAGTTGTGTTATTAGATGCAGGTCACAACAGTTGGGAGTGAACATTTTATCTTTAGGGTTTTATGTAACACCGTAAGCTACATTATTGTTGGTGAATAATATCACAGTGAACACAGATCCTAATCATCCATCACTAGTGGATCTGTTCTTCTCTTCTTCTGCAGCCCCTGGATGAACAGGAGCAACTGATGTTTGTCCGTTCTGTAGGACACAATTTCCCTTTAAGGAGAAAAAAATCAAAGTTTAGTTTGTTTTACATCGTTGTTTTTCAGCACACGCAAATGATAGAGCGCTTAATAAATTAAAATAAAAGTTGTTCATTTACATTATATTCATTTAGACCAAAAAGGAAAGTTAATAGTTATACTCTAGAATTCAGAGTAGAATTCAATTTTTAACGAGATCCAAATTTTTTAAAGTTTTTGACCAACCTTAAAGTGTCTTCAGCTCGTGGAGCCATTTCAGTGAAGTTAGCGATCATGGAGGGAAACTCGCTGCTGCTGTTCTGCTCGGTCAGAATGTTGCTGATGTCAGAAAAATCTGCTGTCATGTGATGAGCTGCAGAAAAAAATTAACAAACATGTTTGCAAAAAGAAGTGGCAAGACCGTGTTTTCACTTAAGACTTATAAAATAGTTTCATGATTTTGGTTATGCCTGTAGAATTTAAACTGAGGTAACACTGAACAATGAATCGTTGGGTAAATAGTTTGAAAAAAGAAAAGATATTAAAGACCTGCTAACCTAAATGGCTACAAATGCAACCATTGCTGAAAATGAATCAAACTCATGTGTAATGTTTCACCTCTCTGCAAAACTTTGAGTCACCAAGCTTTATTCTGTTTTAAACCTTTGCTATTTGATCAGTTTGATTTTAGAAGGGGAACAATGACTTTTTTTTAATATAACAGAAACATAAAATCTGGTCTTTTTACATCTTTAAGATGACGAGAAGAAGACTCACTGTGAACACTGAGGGCTATGAGTTCAGCCAAAAGTAAGACATTCAGGATTCCCAAACAGACAGCCGCACGGAGGCAGAGCCTCTCTTTGGAGCTGCTCCAACCTTAACAAAAACCTCAACCTTAGCAAAATTGAATTCAATACACGCTAAATTTCTCTGTAACTTTGTTCTTACCTGTGTGATTAGATGCAGTTTTTCCAACAGGTTCCATATTGACGTAAATTTCCTCCATCGCTTCAGAGTCTGTGCTGGCTTTAAACATTGACTATAAAATCCACAGCAGTAGTGGAACTAAGTGGGAAAAAAACTGTGGAAAAGAGATGAGATGTCTGGTGTTCAACAAAACAAAAGGTAAACGTATTTTACCAAATAAAGAAATTCATGAACGCAGATTCAATATTATTTTCTTAAATATCTTACACAACGTAAAATTCTTGAAGGTTTCAATAGTTTCATAAGTTCATATTTGCTGATTCGGTTCTGTATCGATGAATATTTATTTATCCTTTTTCTTCGTTTTCCTTCAGCTTGGTTAATCCTACTCATAATAAACACATTACACTTTTCCATGGGTGAAAAAATAATTGACTCTTTCCATCTTTAAGATGACACAAAAATTAAAAATTGTTTTAAATCACAGATAGAAGGATGAAAAAATACATCTGATGTTGCGATGTTCTTGCTTCATCTTGCTCCTGCGGATGGCTGTGTCCAAAAAATATTTCCTAAAGATTAATAAATTGTTGGAACAGATGCCCAACAGTTTTACAGGTCTCATGCTGTCCTGATAACTAGTCACAGCCTTGCTCTCGGTAAAAACAACTGTCATCTTTGTATTTTGCTTTCTAAATCCTCTTTTAACCCTGTTTCTTATCCAGTAGCAGAAACACTTACATTAAGAAACCACAGGTGTTGAACTGAAATCCTCCTTTAGTCCAGAAAATGTAAAATACCTGAATTGCATTATTACAAAACTTCTATAACCGTTGGATCGAATAATTATGGAATTGTACGTATTTATTCATATTTTAAAGATATGTACTTTTAGGACAGCCATCTAGTAAAAACAAGCTGCATGAGCTGGCTAGTACTGTCTAAACCTCAGTCACCATATCTTCTAAAACAGCCATGAGGCAGATCAACAGTTTGACAAACAGTTTGCTTTGTGAAGCACCGCCTCACTGGGAGGGAATCAAAAGGCTAACATGCCAATCAGGTGCAAGTTGGGCGGGTTAAAGTAAGAGAAACCCGATACTCCAATCAGAGCACGATGAAGACCAGCAAGCAAAATATCAGAGTTCAGGAGATACAAGATAGAAAATTTGACTGAATCAAGACATTGCCCAGAAGTTCAGACTGGGAAGCTAACTGGCAAATTGCTAACTAAGTATGTGGAGCAGGAAAATAGGCCGTATTTACTTTAATTTATGCAAACCAATTGCCTCAAAAAGATTCAATTACTGCTACATATAAAAGACAAGTGTAGTTACACCGTGTGATTTTGGCAGACAATATTCTTAAACTCATCCAAAATATTATTCTCCATAAAACTTTTTATTTTCTGCTTACAGCAGCAGCAGCAATATATTTGCTACATAGATTAAAGATACATGTTATCATTATTTGACATGGTTGTTCTGTTCAAAACCTTTTGGTTTGCTTGAGCAGAAATGGTGTAGTGTCTGGGCATGTTAAAATGTTCAACTTTTATCACCCTAAATCCTCATTACTTTCAAATAGTTCCCTTTTTATTTTATTTTACTTGTTGCATGGACTCAATTTAAATAGATTAACTTATAAAGCTTTTTTTTTATATCCAAACGTTCCTGCCACTTGTTTAAGATGAGTACAAACAACAAGTCGATGATAATTAAGTGATGTTCGCTTGAACGTTTTGTTTAAGTCTAATGTTTTATTTTACAGTGAGGAAGGCCGGAGTCTAGCTTTAGCAGATGGCTGAAAGCGTCTGATCCGCTTCAAACTCAGTACCTGTTTGCTCCCAGGCAAAACTGTGGTAAGGTTAAATTTAGTGGCTAAAGAAAGTCAGACGGTTCGTTCTCCAATGTGAGAAATCCCTTGAGGTCGTCAAGTTTCTTGTTTGATCAGATCTTGTTAGTCAGTATGATTACTAATTATCGGTTGATTCTTTTGTATCTAGATGCAACGTAATCATTCAATTCACAATTGAAGTTTTATTATCGGAATGCAGCAGATAAAATATTTCATAGTATATTTCACTGATTCCTTTCATACAGTCTAAACTCTCTGAAAAAAAAAGACCTTTCAGAGAAATATAATTTTGATTGCTTTGAGTTTAATGATATTCTACTTAATCTGACTGATATGATCTTCTTTAGCGCATACTGATGTTTCGCATTGATCATTTATAAGCTTATCGATCACAAGAGATGTACGGTCTGTTAGTGAACAGACAGCATCAAGGAACAAAAGCTGCAGATCATTTTTAAGGTAACAAAACAATTCACCATTTTGTGAGCAACTCTTGGAGCATGGTTGTGTAGTGAGTATGTTTAATTTTAATTTTTAGGTAAAGTGTACCAATAGCAAACTTAGTCAATGCTATTATAAGTGGGGCTAGTTGTCAGAAGATGTAAGTAAGTCTCGGTGAGAGGGAGTATTTAAGAAAAAACACAAATTCACTGATTGAATTTTTGGCTGATAGCCAGCATATATTTGAATTTGTGCAACAAACACCAAAAGAAAAAAACTATATGATAAATATTTACACATTCAATAAATCAATATAAATCCAAGGGCACACATTAAAACATCAAATCTAAATAAATAATATGAATTATATTAACTATTTTAATACAGACTGATGGTTCACATTGATCATTTAAAAGTTTTAATAATGAAAAATTTAAAAAAAATTAGAGGTGTACTATATTTTGTTAGTGAACACACTAAAGTGTGTAAGATAATGGGTGGAGGGAAAGCTGAAAGATACGTATGAGCAGCCTCACCGAGGCCTGTTTAGTCCCTGTCAGATATTCTTCATAAATAAATTTACAGATGAGGAACATTTCCTGACATGTATTACACTAGCAACTGTTACAGAAAAAAAATCTATGAGTTTAAATGTATTTAAACCAAGATTTACTATTTTGGAGAAAACATGAAGCAGTAGGAAGATCAGCGCTGATTCAACAGCAAGAAAAAGATTGAACAAAATCATTCACAATGATGCCGGACCAAATTCTGGAAAAGTCTGGACAAATTCTTTAACTGCGGAAAGATATAAGTTAAATTTGAGCAGCCTCACGTAGGCCTGTTTACTGTCTGTCACATGTTCTTAAGAAGTACGTGTACAAATGAACATTTACTGAAACGTTTCACACTAGCAAGTGTTACAGAAAAAGAAAATCTATAAGAGTTTAAAATTTAAGCGATGAAGGAAATCACAAACTCATAGTCAGCACTGACTAGTCGTGCTACCCTAAATAATATAGTAAAACAGTTAAACTGTAGGTTTTCTTTAGAGGTATGTGTTTATTATTGCGCCTGGACGCACACACCCCCACACGCCGACACACACCTCGCACGCATACACACATACATAGATGGCATGGATAAATCTAAACTTATCTAGGAAAGGTGACAATCTATGTATTAATCTTGATACTGATGATCACTTATTATTTTTTGTGCTCTAATTGTACTGTGTTTTTTAATTTGCTCACAAGTGGTCACATGTGCCACTGGCACACAGATGGAGTGCTGCAGATCCTGAGAGCTGATAGCTGATAGTCAACCAGTATGGTGATCAGAGGTCATCATCCTGAGGGGCTTTTAACCCACCTCACACTTCTGTTTAAAACCAGAGGTAACTACAACAATGCCTCACACAGATGACAGGTGAGGCCTGTCCGGTATTATGTCACAAACTCATAGTCAGCACGAGAGAGCCGGACAGCTGGCAGGAACCCTTTTCCCGCGCAGATTCCGAGCTGATAATCGATGACGGTTTGAAAATCTGTTTTCTGGAGATATAGAGTTTCCTTGCAGGCCATCTGTGATGACCCTCAGGTCAAGAGAATCCCCCAGCACGAGAGAGCCGGACACACACGCACAAACACCAAATGGCTTAGTGAGAAAAACCGGAGGTAACTACAACATTCTATTTAAATATACTATATTGTATATTATTCTAGATTATCTAACACTTATTGTTTTTTCATACTTTAATTGTATTATTCTTAAAACTCAATGTTTTTTCATACTTGTACTATTTTTAAAACACATAGCGGGAATAACAGATGGCGTAACAGATGGAGTGGGGGATGGGTGGGAAGGGGGGGGGGGGGGGGGGGGGGGGTATTAATAGCAATCAATTAATTAGGGTCTTTAATTACTCATCCATCAAACTCCGATTAAATTTTGACAGAAGGGTGCCTATAGAGTCTCTCTCACCTAGTAATGGATGTTGATGAATACAAGCTAGACATGATCAATATCATGTTTGTAGTTGGTGGTATGAAGGAAATTGTGAAATTCCCAAAATTATGGCCAAATCAAATTTGCACCTATGTACGTAGCGATGTTTAATTAGCCATTATGTTCTAATTGGGCAAAAAATCAAAAATTTGCTGCAATAACTTTTTTTGGTTTCTTCCTTAGCATATTGTGCTAGGTTTGATTGGGCTCAGAGTTGATTGAGATTGGGTTTGGCTAATGCAATGTTCGTGGCTCTTTGGTGAGAAATAATCCAGACCAAAAACTTTTGCACAGTGATTCAATTGTTGAAGAATCTTTCTAGGAAACGTTGCTCATATCAGCTTTGTTAATGGGACTTGCTGTTTTGAAGTTATAATGTGAAACGCTTTTTTTCTACCATAGCACCACCTAAAGGTGTACATGCCTGAATATGTGTATCTGAGTTGCGGTGTGGGTCCTGAAGCAACCCACTCATACTGCAGCCTACCCCCGGTACCGGCAGCCTAATCCCGGTAATAAGTTCCAGGGGTAGGCAGCAGTGTTTCAACGGAGAAATATAATAAGAATAATAAGAAGAAGAATGGAAAAACAAAGCAAAAACAATAGGGTTTCCTTCTCCGCTGGAAGCAGGTGTGAACGGCCATGCCTTGCATTGGCTGTGTGCTCGTTTCTGTGGCCTCTGAACCCTAAACATAACCTCACTGATTTTATTCAAGTTTGATTTTATTGCTGGTCCTTTTGTATGATTAATTTTAAAGGTAACTTCATGTATTATTACCCCTAAACTAAAATCTCCACCATGGGAATAATGGGAGGACCTCTGGTTATCTTGACACCCCCTCCTCGAGGTCAGACCTTTCACATGTTGGGGGTCCAACACCTTCCTGTAGGTGAGTCCTCGTCCCCTGGAAAGAGAAGATGTTTGTCTGGGATGCAAAGCTGCAAATCCTGCATCATCAGTAGTCACAAAAGGCTCAGTATAATCATTAAAAACTCCTCTTCTCTCAAAAGAGGTTACTGAGGAGGCTTTTATGTGTGGGACAGCAAGCTGTCCGAAACTTTCTGGATGCATATGCACAACTATCAGCAGGCTCTGCTTATCCAGCTTGTTGATGGTGGAACAGATGGCCTCAGTCTGGTATCTTTTGTTTATCTTTGCATGCAGGTTTTTTCTTACTTTTTTTTTCTTTCGAAAAATATTTATTGTTACTATAAACATTAAAAAATTACATTATTGCAGTTATACAGAAATTTTTCAGGAACTTACAAAATCATCAGTTCAGACTAAAAGAAGCTAAGAACAAGAATATAAAATACAAAATCTCTGTGGGTTAAAAGTTGAGCAGGACCGGGGTGACTCCTTCCAAAGTCCGGGGCCGTCCCGTCCTTCCAGACAGCACTTGGTGCTCAGAGGGGAAACCTGCCCTGAAGCTCCTTCCCTCCTGCCTCACCCGGAGAGCCAGGCCGCCGCTGCTTGGACCTCTGCTCGTGGAGCGCCGGCTCCTTCGTCCACGGAGGCGCAGGCGATTCTTCTTTGTGGCTGTGTCCTTGGCGCGCCACCTGCAGCCCTTGATGTTACTCTTTTTGCTGCCGCCATCCGGATCACAGCCACGGGGGGCATCTGCCTGCGCCTGCTCACCAGCAAGTTTCTGGAGGTCCAAATGGCGTCTTTGATGGTGGCTAGGGTGAGCCACATCTCAGCAAAGTCCTTTTTCTTTATTTTCAGCTGGCTCACCCCGTACAGCACTAGCTGTGGTTCGAGGACCTCCCTTGCTGGCAAGTGTGGGAATTGCAAGGAGCCGGCTTTCGCCCACAGGTCCACAGCAGCGCTGCACTCCCACAGCAGGTGCCTCACCGACTCCGGTGCGCCACAACCGTGTCGGGGGCAGATGGCCGTTGCAGACATGCCGCGGGAGTGCATGACGGCTCTGACCGGCAGGATCCCATGAGCCACCATCCATGACAGGTCCTGGAGTCTGTTTGGAAGGACGGGATGGCTCACATTGCGCCAAACGGTGGAGGCGTCTCCGTACAGGAGGCCGCGCACTGGAGTCACTGGTTCCCGGTCCTGCACAACAGAAATAATAAAACGATGATTAGTTAAAATCTTGCTCTCCTCTCCTTCTAGTTTAAAACGTTCTAAAAATTTCCGTATAAAAGCATATGCAGGAGAGAGGTTAAAAGCTACTGGAGTTCTAAAATCACTTTTTATCATTTTTAATTTTCTAAGATAGGACCCGCACCAGAATCTGGTCATCTTGTTTGTTTTGTTATTGCTAGAGAGGTTCATGGCTTGTTTCAGGGTTAGGGTTTTTTCTTACTAATGTAGCAAAGATAAGTCCTGCTATCTAACCGAACATAGAAAAGACTTGTTGATTTCCTGTTCAAAGTCACTCACTCAGTCCTTTCTCATGGTTGTTGGATGATGTGTGTGCCCAATAACAGTCTAATGGAGATGCTATGGTGCAACCAGGATCCCAGCAGAAACCTCATAGTTGGTAGCTCGCAGAGTAAGTCAAAGCATTTCCCTCAGGATTAGTTTTCTCTTTCATGCAGATAAGGTTAGATAGAGACAAATAATTTGCTGTAACGACCCCTAAAGGCAAAAACTGAAAGAAAAAGAAGGTATTTCCTCTTTCATATAAATTTCTACTGTAGTTTCAACAGTGGAAATTCCACCAGACGTGTTGCAGGTGGCCCCTTTAGCTAAGTTTCCATAAGAGACATTTCAGATGCCATCACATAGAATGACGCTGTGTGCTTTTGTTTCTGTCCTGTTTGTAGCCTGACAGACAACAAGCCGGATTCCTCCCCCAGAGCCCATCGCATGGTGCCTGACTTCCTCCTGGCTAAAACAGACGATACTTCAGGGAACCGAACCTCAAGAGCTGGTGGGTGTAAGGTCTCAATATGAAAACTAGAGGCAAAGCAGTGGCAATCAGTAATTACCTGGGTTTTATTCAGTCTAAATACTTTGACAAACTGTTGCAGACCATGAGCTGTTATCCAGAAAGCAAAAATATTTGATCTAATATTTCTTTGTGCTTTCAGATGACAACAAGGCCCTGTGGGGTATCAACCTCATGAAGAAAACAAAGAAACCAGGCTGTCCGAAAGCCTTTGGGGTGAGACTGGAGGACTGCCAGCCAGCTGTTAACCATAAAGTAAGCCAAGCAAGCATGCTAGAACAAAAAACAACAGAATATTGCAAGTGAATAGATAGTGTCCGTAGAATTGCAGGCCCATAATTTCAGCCTTACAACAGAAAATAATTTTAATTACTCTCCTGTACTATTTACTATTGACAGAACTACTGATAGTTCAGCTCAACTTCAACAGGTTAATGATTAAACCTTCAGGAGATTAATTTCAAAACTGAGAAAAAATTTGTTGTTAGGAATTAGTATATTGTGTTGTTATGAATTAGTGGTACATTCCTAAAAGTCAGACCAGGAGGACCAGGCAGTGTGGGAGGAGATTACTTCCTAAAAAGAGAGCAAAGGTCAGAGACAACTGATCAGAACCTTCTACAGTTATTACATCATCAACTGATGTCAATGTCAATTTTGGATAAATACATTGTAAAACTCACATGCAGTCTACAATTCACCATATTTTGCCTTTATTTCCTGAGATATATGCAGTTCGTTTATGGCAAGTCATTTTCAAGCATAACTCTTAAAAAGAGTTCTACGGTTGGGAAGATTAAAGAGAGCATGATACATTTTCAAACGCCACTCACAGGAGTCAGGACCTGTTAGGATTTCTATAAAGAAGGGAGATGACGAAGAGTGGTTATTACTGCCTAATTCGCCTAAATTTAAAACTATTAAAGTAAGAAAAAATGTGAAGGTTAGTACATGATAGTGACTACTACCATATCTACCATTCAGTAGAATGAATGGTAGATATTTCATTCATCCATACCATCTATACCAGGGGCCGCTGTCCTGCAGTTTTTAGATGTGCCACAGGTACAAAACACTGGAATGAAATTGCTTAATTACCTCCTCCTTGTGTATATCAGTTCTCCAGGATCTTGCTAATGACCTAATTATTCTATTCAGGTGTGGTGCAGCAGAGGCACATCTAAAAGTTGCAGGACAGCGGCCCTCGAAGACTGGAGTTTGAGACCCCTGATCTATACCATCGATGGTATGGATGAATAGATATACCATCAATGGTATAGATATAGCATCTATGGTATAGATATACCATCTACTGAAATTAAAGATTCTTGAAATCACTACTTGACCACATAGCAACAGGAAGAAAAATCCTTTTTAATATATGGAGGGAATATTAATGTCGGTTAATACCCAAAGAATAAACTAATACAAAGA
Source organism: Xiphophorus hellerii (assembly GCF_003331165.1). NCBI lineage: Eukaryota > Metazoa > Chordata > Actinopteri > Cyprinodontiformes > Poeciliidae > Xiphophorus > Xiphophorus hellerii. The sequence goes on from NC_045681.1 coordinate 26,394,077, forward strand.
GAATTGATATGCCTTCTAAAATTTATTAGAGAATGACAAATGCATGGATATATATATATAAAGATTTTATTTACTATTCTGCAAGTCATCAAATAGACTATTTCACTGTAAACATACAAGATAACTATAGAATACAGAAATGCAGCATTGGAACAACAATGAAGAGCTGTGCAATCAGATGAAAGACAGACTCTCTATGCCAGTGTTTCACGCACTTTTTCATGCTGACGACCACTTGCCCCATTTAGCAAACACTTGCAGACCACCTAATTTGTAATTACCCCTGCAATAACACAACATCTTAATATATACTACCTGTAATTAAAATATTAGTCTCTTAACTCATTTTTGTTCCTCCTAATGTGAAGGGTGTCTCTGTTTTATAAATGTAACCTTCCACAATAAAACCAAGAATAAGTCTACTCAACTCAGGGTGTAGAATCTGAGTTATTTACAGATTCTGAATTTGTGGATTGTAAGCTTTCCAGTTATAGAAAATACATGGAAATCAAAAAACTTATTTACTACAAGTCTGTGCACTAACAACATTTTAGGGCTATTTGAAATTTTTTTTTATTTCGTTTTGCCAAAGCAACTCATTCTGAATTTCAGCCAGTAGATAGCCCAACATAATTTTATTTTATGTATTACAATGCAGTTGGTCAGTGTGAGGCGCAGCACTGTTAACCGCCTTGTCACCATCTTATCGCATTCAGCATTGCCGCAAACATAGACCTGGGTGAATGCAGCATGCATCATATTAGTGTTCAAAAACAAAAGTTCTGCAACTCACCCTGATAAACTTTCTACCAGTATCTTTAGGTTTTCTTTCCCGGTCTTAAGTCATTTATCCATTATTCTTAAACACAGTTCTTTGTCAGGCTAACTGTGGCGTCGCACTTTGAGCTTACGTCTCAGCAAATTAACGGTTGTTTACATGCAGTACCTCACAGACCAGTAGGGGGTGCCCGTGGACCACCACTTTGTAGGGTACCAGAGTTTGACAAAGACCGGTCTATGCTGAAGAAAAAGTTGGCTAATTTGAAAAAAAAGTTTCTTATTCTGACTCACTAATTTTTCTTTTTCAACAACTGCCACTGCTCTGCTTCCCAAAACACTCTTACCAAGGACTTGGCATGATGGAAAGTTTTCTTTAACATAAGCTTCACTAAATAATAAAATATCAACTTGGGAATGACATCAACTACTTCACAAAAGTGGAGAGTGATACTTCTCAGAAGCTTATTTACATTTGCTTTTTGATTTTCTTACTGAAGGAAAATGCCATTTACAATAACTCTTCATTCAAACAGGTAAACATAGAGACTTGTGAACAGAGAAAGAGAATCTTTTTATGATCATTTAAGGGATACACTTGAAAATGGTTGTGGTTCCAAGAAGTAGAGACATTTTCCTGTCCACAGTTTGTCCCTCTGATTGTTGAAATATGCTGCGGTGTGGTGGAGTCCTCTGGTCTGGAGTACACTGGGATCTACCGCGTGCCTGGAAACAATGCCATGGTGTCAAGTCTGCAGGAACACCTCAACAAGGGCCTGGACATCAACACTGCTGAAGAGGTTTGGAGAGCTCTCATTTTCTTAGACTTTTGATGGGACATGCTGCCTTTAGGGTCACAGATTTGATTTGGATAATTCTGCCTCCTTTCGTCTCTTTACAGAGATGGCAAGATCTGAATGTTATCAGCAGCCTGCTGAAATCATTCTTCAGAAAACTGCCAGAGCCTCTGTTCACTGACGGTGAGTCTGGGTGTCCCGAGCCTCATTCTTCACTCTGCAGACACATCTACAGCATGAAAGCAGCTGTTGTCACTGAGTTTTTCACCTTTAAGAAGAGGATTGCTGTTTTTTGTACGCAGACAAATATAACAGCTTCATTGATGCCAACCGGATAGAAGTTGCTGATGACAGACTGAAGACCATGAAAAAACTGGTGCGCTCTCAAGATGTGGACAGCTTTCCTTTTAAAATCTGCTGTGATAAAACCAGATGACATTCCTAACATTCATCCCTTGGCTCGTTTCAGATCCATGACCTCCCAGATTATTATTACCATACCCTTAAGTTCCTGGTGAGTCACTTGAAGATGGTGGCAGACCACTCTGAAAAGAACAAGGTGAGCTTTGTGCCCCCTGATATCGACTGAGCGTTTCTACTGAAACCCAGCATTTTGTCACTGATGGAGTTCTGCCTTATTCCAGATGGAGCCAAGAAACCTGGCTCTGGTGTTTGGTCCCACTCTGGTGAGGACGTCAGAGGACAATATGACTGACATGGTCACCCACATGCCCGACCGTTATAAAATAGTGGAAACACTCATCCTTCATGTAAGAGTGACCACCTACAACTTCAGAAGCTCCAGCAGAACCTTGACCTGCATTGACATTGTGCTGCTTTGATTTTACAGCATGACTGGTTCTTCTGCGACGGTGAGCTGGATCAGGACAATATGGTGAGTTTGCCCCCCCCCCCCCCCCCCCCCCATGTCCCCTTGGAAAATTCATAACAGGAAAATGTATCCAGGTTTACATTTATTTTGGGGATGTGTGTGTTTGTAGGTTCCTGAGGGTAAGCAGGACATTCAACCTGTCCCTAACATCGATCACCTGCTGTCAAACATTGGCAGGCCGGGCATGCCTGGGGATGCTTCAGGTGAGGAGGACCAAGCAATCCAAGCTTTCTGTGCTTCATTTACAGCTTTTTCAGTTCACATTAGAAGTGGACAGACAATCCAATCTCAGACTGTCAAATACAGTGAGCACTGAGACTTTAGAGGAAACCGCCTTACAGAATTGCTTCATAAAGCAGGCATACCTGGTACCACACTGCAAAGACGCTAAATCTGACCAAGTACTTTTCTCTACTTTCTAGTGTAAGATTCTCTGCACATTTAAAATATGACAAAACTACCTTACAAGAATTTTTTTCAGCAAGACATAACTTGTTTTAACTCAATAATTCCTTAATATTGATGAAAATGTACTAGTTCCACTGGCAGATTTTTTTCACTTATAGTAAGAAGACCCCCTGATTACACTCTCCAGGGCAGACCCTGGGCTCCAACCAGTCTATCACTCAGGAAACAAATCTTAATGCAATGTGTGTGTTCTCTAACAATTTGATTAGAATATGGAGAACTTTGGTTAAAAAAAACAGTGTATTACATTATTGAAAATGTTTATGTCAGTAGATTATATATTTCATAAACATTTGTATTTGTTGCCTAACTGACTTGGAAATGTCTGATCTGGTTTAGATAGCATTTATTGTCATTGAACAGAATTCAACGAAATTTCCATTGCATTGCAGCTCCCGTGCAAAAGGTCAAATATATACAGTAGAAATAAGCAAACACACAATAATAATAATAACAATTATTATTGTTATTATATGTATTATTATTATTTGTTGTGGAGTTGGAGCTCTGTAAAACATGAAGACTTATCCATCACACCAGATAGTGTGGTTAGTGTTTGAGGGTCTTAGAGGTCTTCTGGGGTGCAGTAGACTCCACCTTCAGGTATCAGTGGGTAGAGGTTGGTTAATGTTTTGGTTGGATGTCATGGCAGTGTCGAACTGGGCCTGAACGAAGCTTTGGAGCAGCTCATGGGAATATGAAGCAGGACTGACCTCACATGACTACATGGTTCTGCTCATGCTGGACTTGCAGAGGTGTCACTGTATGTTTCTTCAGTGTATGTTTCTTCCAACAGCGTCTCCACATGGAAACTGCACCTAACCAGCTAGACAGTCAGCCACACCCAGGCCTTGTAGCAGGAGAACCTGGACCATCTGTCTGACTGCTGTGTTCCTTCAGACTATCACAGAAAAGTCCAGTGAGGAGGAAGATGGGGGCAGAGGGGTTATTCACAGCAGAACCACCTTCAGGCTTCAGTGGGAGTGTGATCAGCTCACAGGGTTAGCTCCAGATCCAGCATGCTCAGGTTGCACAGCGCTCCCCTTCATGCTGCTGCTACCGATCAGGTGACAGAGCGCTGATCAGGATCCTTCCCAGTGGAAAGCCCAAACTGATGGTGGAGACCAAGAAACTTCCATATTTCTGGTTCAACAAGATACAATAATGGAACATGGCAGAAGCAGCATTGTGGCATGAGCACAGTGGGTAGTGGGGTTAAGGAACATGGTGGGATCACAAGAGAACACCTTGCAGTGTCATCATTCCCCTCATTCAAGAACTGTTCTACATTTCTTCCAATCCAGCCACGTTTATACATCATGGAGTCGGGCTTGCCTTTGGTCTAAAGAGGGCATAAGAGTAATCAATTAGCACTATGTATATGCTGAACTTAGAGCAGCATATACAGCACCCCAAAATCTGAATAAAATAAGCACCCCCTGCAGTCTGGTTGATGTGCCAGCATGGTTCAGGGTCTTCATGTCTGCTCAGATGACCAGTGAAAGCTTGATGCTCCCAGATCTACTGCTAAAGTCAGTCAACATTCAGCATTTCAAACTTTCTCTCTCCTGAACCTTCTGCTCTCCTTTGCTCTAGCTCAGACCCTGGATCGCCCTCTTCGGTAGGACCAGGTCTTCAAACTACAGCATATGTGCGTGTGTGGTGTGTGTTTGGGTGTGGTGCCCCTCTGTCATCCTCTTGTTTTTCCTGCCATCATTTCTGTCTTTCTGTCGGACAACACAAACCATTGTGTCGATAACCTCCAGGTGACTCATTAATAAAGATAAATAATCCGACACTAAGAGTTTTCCAGAAAGTTGGGTTGTAGATTTGTTATCATTTGAAATCACTTTGCAAAACTTGGTTCTAACACACATCTTCCTTTCTTTGGGTAGATTCCACCACCAGTGACTCAATTAAACTGAAGGTAAAGAGAAGGATACTACTGTGATATTCATTTTTTATATTCTGTAAATAAGGATGAAATGCCTGATTTCTAGTCTGGGGTTTCATCTTTTCAGATGTCTTCCACTTCCAAGAAAGATCTGAATGCCAGGGACTTCCTTCCCAAGTCCATCATCTCTGCTGTGACCCGCAAACGTAAAAAATGCCTCAGCACCCATCTAGCAGTCAGCAGCGGCGATGAGGACTCTGATCATGAACTGGTCAAAAACACAAGCTACGGAGAGAGAGATGAAGGTCCCCTTGATGGAAGGGGACCGCAAGAACCGGTCCAGGGGGAACATACCTGCTCCAAAAAAGAAAAAAGACATGGAGTGGTACATGTGCAGACATCTGAAGAGGGAAAAGGAGAAGAAGAAACAGCTGTGAGGAAGGGAGCAGCCGGGGGGGGAGGTTCTTTCCTTGGTTCTCAGCAGAGCCACGGCAAATACCCAAAACCTCCAGCAGCAACAAGCCCACCATCACATACCAAGATTCCGAGCGACGTCAAAGAACGTCCCAGCGTTCCATTCTGGATCTCCCCCAGCTGCCCCCCCTCTTTGCAGACCTCCAGTTGCCTTACAGAGTGGAGTCAGGCAGCCAGTACAGGCAGGCCTGCTAGGACCAGGGCCACCTCCATTAACCTGGAGCTGGGCCAGGGCCAGGAGATTGGCAGAGGTCAGAGATCAGATGGGGTAAAGGTGATCAGAGCTGGGGAAGTGCTAGCAGCTCAGTGTGGATTTCTTCAACAGAGATCCGTCACAGCAGGCTCAGCTCAACATCCCTTTTCTGCCTTCTCCTCTACTTCAGGATGGACTGATCAGCGATCCTCCTCTGTGGTGTTAAGGTCGACTCCAGATTCTCAAGCCAAGAGGAGAGCATGGCGTCGCCACACTGTGGTCATTTAAGCCAACTTTTAATTCTACTAAAACAGAAAAGTTTACTCGCCAACATCTGCTCAACTGTTTGTCTCTCAAACCGTGATGGTGTGCCCCTTTGTACGCATCCGGATCTCATGCCTCAAAAATCAGACTTTTACTAGCTGTTAAAATGTTGTAAATATAAGAACAGAATATCTTAATTTATTTAACAAACAAAAAGCTAAAAATGTGTGTTAAAAACAAAGTCTATCTTAGCTACTTACTTAGGGAAGCAGAAAAACTGGCCTACTGATCACATGCAGCAATAAATTGTTCATGATTGCAGTGAGCAGTTTTCTACAGCCAGAGGTTGATAGGCTTTTACTCCCCATCCAGTGCTCCATATGGGACCCTTACCATTAGGAGAGAGCAGAGGCCAAGCAGAACCACAGCCAAATCTCCCAACTCTGACTCCCAGGTGGTTTTCCAACTTTTGACCTTCCAGCCCTCAGCTGTAGTTTATTAATAATTAGATGAATCTCACCCAAACTTTTCTGCCAAGACAACATGATCTCTGTGCCCTTCTTGATGTACTATGATTGTGCAGAGGCCTGTTTTGTATTTGTTGCCTAAGTCTTTCCTAACCTTTGTATATGAAACATATAATTTATTAAATTATTTGTTTTGGACATGATTTGGTTTGTTGTCATTTAGATTGGAACTGAGAAGCAAGAGTGAAATGAAGGCTGGAATGTGTTTAAGATTAGTTGCTGCACAGGTTTCAGTTTGAGCTTTGTTCTTGGGTTATAGTGCATGTTGGGGTCTGAATAAAATTATTTGCAGTCCTGAGCAGTATAAACCTAACCTAAACCTAAGATTCTGAAAGCATTTAGAGTTCTTTATGCTGTATCCGAGACATTTGTGGGAATTTCTAATTGAACCTAAAAGCTAACAGTTGATTTTTGATTCTAGTTAGGAGATTTTGTATTAAATTTCAGTATTTTCCATGACAATTGGGGATATACTTTCTCTGAGGGATCTGAATGTAACCAGCCTTAGCCTTAAAAATAATTCATCACCATATAATTGTGTTAATTGGTTGAAGTGAACATTAGATGGAATTTGAAGTTTCTCATGTCATGTTGTAAAACCTCCTTTCCGTTTCATTTAAAACTGTCTTCATACATCCTTCAATGTGTAATACACACTATAATTAACTGTAAATAATTGCTATATAACATCAGTTATGCTTAATCATATGTCCAGTGATATTAGTAGAAAAGTTGAAAACGGTCCAAAGACCATCCGCGCCCCCTTCGCCAGACGCTATAGGGGGCGCGATGCGCAGGCCATACTATCCCGAGGACCCCCGACGCCGCGGCTATCACCTCTCGTTCAAGCCCGAGGGTGAGTAGGTGCCCAATTTAGCAGCCCAAATCAAGGCTGCTTTTTTTCTTTGGCCTAAAGTCCAGGTCGGATCATGCTCCAGTACCATGAGCCTCACGGAGCTCCATCCATGCTGCACGAAATGTGCATTAAGCAGGGAAAATGGCTTCCTCCTCAACCGTCGGGCTACATCTCGCTCATGCAAAACCAGTCGGGCCAGCATTGTATTTGCCGTATGACCCACAAATCTGGTTCTGCAAACCCGGCATCTTATTAAATAAACACAATTTTGTGTTTGTGGGCCCCCGCTAAGCGGGATAAAATAAACTTTGTGGGTATGGTGGTTCAGCAACCATTTCTGGTGTCTGAAACACCATCCCTGTCCAATTGTGCTCGGCTCAGTCTGTGATCTGAGTTTGGCATGAACGAGATGGTCCTTCAGGTTTCTGTTTCGTCGGAAAGCAGGTATGACTCTCCTGTCGGTCAGCCTTCCACTAACAGTTTGGAACCCTATAAAATTTTGTCTCAAACCACAGGCCAGATTGACATTAGCAGGTGAGTAGGTGCTGATGAAAGGAAGTGTCACGGTCCCATCCGGCTGCTTGGATTCAGAAAAGGCCTTCAAACACTTCCGTAAGAAGGACCTCTGGTACCCTCTGCTGGACAAAGCCGAAAACAGCACCCTAACCGCCTCATAAAAATCAGATTTTTGTGTGCAAATCCTGTGAAATCGAATTAATTGTGATTTAACTAATCCCGCAAACGTGTGCTTTGGATGGAAACTGGATTTAAACAACAATGCATGCGTATCAGTGGGTTTGAAGTAGACTTTGATGTCTAATTGGCCGGTGTTGGTGAAATTTTGCCCTTTGAAAGTGGTGGTGTCTAAGAAGTCCACCGCAGTAAGGCTGGTGGACGACTTTAATTTGATGGAGGCGTTGTGAGTGTTTAGGGTGTGTAGAAAGCGGTTAAACTCCTCCTCTGAATGAGTCCAAACACCCCAGATGTCATCCAAATACCTGTAATAATGCAGCGGTTTCTTATCGCAGGCATTTAGGGCGGACTCCTCCCATTCGGCCATGAAGATGTTCGCGTAGGCCGGCGCGAACCTCTTTCCCATGGCAGTTCCCTTCACCTGCAAGAACCACTCCCCGTTGAACTGGAAATCATTCCTGAGCAAATTAGGGTTAGGGAAAGAGCGGGTTAGGGAGCCCCGTCCTGCGGGCGAACGTCCGGCAGGGGGAGAGGGGGGGACGGGGGAGACGGCTGGGACGACCGCCACCACCGCCGCCACCACCACCTGGAGCTGCTTCTCTTTGCCCTACCAGGGGCACGACCCGTCCGGGGCCGTGCGTGTCGGTGGGTGTAGTCCGTGCTTAAGTGTGGGATGCCACGGTTCGAAGGGAGGTAAGCAGGGAGGGAGGGAGCGAGCTCCAGCCCGGATGGTTCGCAGGGAGGAGCTCCACCGGCCTGGACCCCACGGTTCGAAGGGAGCTCCAGCCAGCCAGCCAGCCAGCCAGCCAGCCAGCCTGGACCCCGCGGTTCGAAGGGAGCAGGAGGAGGAGGGAGCTCCAGCCTGGATGGGTCTTAGCAGGGCCGGGGCAAAGTCAGGCTACAGCCCGCCTCGGGGGGCCCCGACGTCCCGCTAGGGTGATTTTTGACTTCCGTAAAAATGTTTAAAAATGCATTCCTCCGGGGGAAGCCGTATGTTGCCGGAAAGGCCAGAGTCTGGAGAATAAAACGGTGTGGTCGTTTGGCTTCTGGGACGCCCGCAGGAGGAATTAAAAATCGAAAACCCTAATTGGTCAAAGCGGTCGAAAAGGCACTTTCCCGGGCACCAGCGGCCTCGAAAGTAGGATCAATAGGCCCGGGAGAATGCCCCGATCACGCCTGTATCACTCCCATCATCCTGGGACAAAGTTGAATTTTCGGACTTCCAGAGAGGGCCCATGAAGCAGCCAGCGGTGTCCGCAGCGGCTCACTGTCCTCGGCCTCGGCGCCCCGGAGGCCCCCGGTGATTTTTCCACTTCCATAAAATTTTTTAAAAATGCATTTCCCCGGGGAAAGCCGCATGTTGCCGGAAAGGCCAGAGTCCAGAGAACACTCTGGTGTGGTTCTCCGGTTCCTGGGACGCCCGCAGGAGGAATTAAAAATCGAAAACCATAATTGGTCAAAGCGGTCGAAAAGGCACTTTGCCGGGGACCAGGGGGTTCGAGACCAGGATCAATAGGCCCGGGAGAATGCCCCGATCACGCCTGTATCACTCCCATCATCCTGGGACAAAGTTGAATTTTCGGACTTCCAGAGAGGGCCCATGAAGCAGCCGGCGGTGTCCGCAGCGGCTCACTGTCCTCGGCCTCGGCGCCCCGGAGGCCCCCGGTGATTTTTCCACTTCCATAAAATTTTTTAAAAATGCATTTCCCCGGGGAAAGCCGCATGTTGCCGGAAAGGCCAGAGTCCAGAGAACACTCTGGTGTGGTCGAATCGTCTTTAAGTCGTTCACAGAAGCCGAGATAACCGTTCAAAGTTTGTCCAAAGCATTGCCGCCCGTGAAAAAAAATCGACCCTTCACCCCGGCTCCGTCGATAGGTAGGATTTCAGGACCTTACGGAGAAAAACCCCACCGGCGGGATTATAGGAGCGAGTTCGGAAAGAGGGCTTGGAGCGGAAAAAGCCAAAGTTTTTCGATCCAGGCCGGTTCTAGGGGTCTACTGGAGCTAGGGTAAGGCGGATTTAGGCCCCTTTTTCGGCTTTTTCCAGCATTTTAAGCCCTTTTTCCAGATTTTGTCTCCGGTTCTCTGGAAGTCTGGGGCGGTAAGGCAGCGGGCTCCGGCCGGTCCGGTGTGTCTCCTCGGTCCTTCTGAAGGGCCTGGGGCATCTCCGGCTCGGTTCTGAGCTCCTTGGAAGCGTGAAAGCTCGGTCGAAGGCGGGCAGGGCAAAGGCTGCAGACAGTGCTCTGTGGACGGCTTCGGCGCGGTCCCAGGTGCTGGCTGGAGCTCTGAGCCCTGGCTGTGGGCTCCAGTCGGTCCGGTGAGCGCCCTCGGTCCATCTGATGGACCGGTGGCCTCTCTGGTTCGGTTGTGAGCTGCGTGAAAGCTCGGTCGAAGGCGGGCAGGGCAAAGGCTGCAGACAGTGCTCTGTGGACGGCTTGGAGCTGTCCGAGGTGCTGGCTGGAGCTCTGAGCCCTGGCTGTGGGCTCCGGTCGGTCCGGTGAGCGCCCTCGGTCCATCTGATGGACCGGTGGCCTCTCTGGTTCGGTTGTGAGCTGCGTGAAAGCTCGGTCGAAGGCTGGCAGGGCAAAGGCTGCAGACAGTGCTCTGTGGACGGCTTGGAGCTGTCCGAGGTGCTGGCTGGAGCTCTGAGCCCTGGCTGTGGTGCGCACGGCCCCCTTGGTTCCATCACAGCTGCCCTCGGGCAGCTGAGGTGTTCCCTGGAGGTGGTACGCCCGGCTTTGGTTGCGGTGAAGCCCCGGTCCGCGGTGCGCACTGCCCCCTTGGTTCCATCACAGCTGCCCTCGGGCAGCTGAGGTGTTCCCTGGAGGTGGTACGCCCGGCTTTGGTTGCGGTGAAGCCCCGGTCCGCGGTGCGCACTGCCCCCTTGGTTCCATCACAGCTGCCCTCGGGCAGCTGAGGTGTTCCCTGGAGGTGGTACGCCCGGCTTTGGTTGCGGTGAAGCCCCGGTCCGCGGTGCGCACTGCCCCCTTGGTTCCATCACAGCTGCCCTCGGGCAGCTGAGGTGTTCCCTGGAGGTGGTACGCCCGGCTTTGGTTGCGGTGAAGCCCCCTGTCCCCGGTGCGCACGGCCCCCTTGGTTCCATCACAGCTGCCCTCGGGCAGCTGAGGTGTTCCCTGGAGGTGGTACGCCCGGCTTTGGTTGCGGTGAAGCCCCGGTCCGCGGTGCGCACTGCCCCCTTGGTTCCATCACAGCTGCCCTCGGGCAGCTGAGGTGTTCCCTGGAGGTGGTACGCCCGGCTTTGGTTGCGGTGAAGCCCCCTGTCCCCGGTGCGCACGGCCCCCTTGGTTCCATCACAGCTGCCCTCGGGCAGCTGAGGTGTTCCCTGGAGGTGGTACGCCCGGCTTTGGTTGCGGTGAAGCCCCCTGTCCCCGGTGCGCACGGCCCCCTTGGTTCCATCACAGCTGCCCTCGGGCAGCTGAGGTGTTCCCTGGAGGTGGTACGCCCGGCTTTGGTTGCGGTGAAGCCCCGGTCCGCGGTGCGCACTGCCCCCTTGGTTCCATCACAGCTGCCCTCGGGCAGCTGAGGTGTTCCCTGGAGGTGGTACGCCCGGCTCTGTGTTGCGTGGAAGCCCGGACTTGCGGTGTGCACGTGGCCGGTGTCTCCTCTGGCTTCCCCCGGGAAGCCGG
>NC_045681.1:26420557-26430557 GCF_003331165.1 Xiphophorus hellerii
ACTGCATGGGCTGAGGGCCCTCTGCAGCACCTCCAGGCCTGGAAGGGTCAGCGGCAGGTGTCGTAGCCTGCTGCCAGGGCTCGATTTCAGGCTACTGTATGAGCTGAGGGCCCTCTGCAGCACCTCCAGGCCTGGAGGTGTGCAGGGGTCAACGGCAGGTGTCGTAGCCTGCATCCAGGGCTCGATATCAGGCTACTGCATGAGCTGAGGGCCCTCTGGACCTCCAGGCCTGGAGGGGCCAACAGCAGAAGTCGTAGCCTGCATCCAGGGCTCGATTTCAGGCTACTGCATGAGCTGAGGGCCCTCTGGACCTCCAGGCCTGGAGGGGCCAACAGCAGGTGTCGTAGCCTGCTGCCAGGGCTCGATTTCAGGCTACTGTATGAGCTGAGGGCCCTCTGCAGCACAGGGTAGGGTAGGGTTAGGGATAAATGTTCTAGCCTGTTCCCTAAAGGGAACAGGGGCTGCACGGTCCTTCCCTCTTCCCATTCCAACAAAATTGGTGTGGGCAGGGGGACGCTCCCTGTGTCTTTTTTTGTATCTCACCACCTGCCATTCATTCTGTTGCCACATATTTTGTTTTTATTATTTTTTCCGTTAAGCTTTATTTCTTAAAAAATATTCCGTTAACTAGTAATTTATTTTATGTATAATGTCTCTATATGTTATTGTTATTTTCTAATTAGTTATGATTTTTTTGTGTTTTTTTATTTTTTAGAAAAAAGAAGAAGAAAAAAAATAAATAAAAAAAATAATAAATCATAAAATTTTTTTAATTTTTAAGAGATAAATGAATTTGTGTGCCGACTGCTGCAACGTTTCGACTGTCTTCAGTCTTCGTCAGGCAAGGCACACTGAAAAGCTGTCTGTTGATGTGGCTCCTACTGTGGCTCACAAATGAGTGAGGAGAGAGTGTGCTTCTCCTCTATTTATAGTCTCCTGTTTGGTGAGGCTCCACCCCCTACGTTGTAGTTCGTGCTTTTCAAATTACTTTGTTCTGGTTTTGTATGTGTTATTATTTTTTTATATATGTAAAAAATGTACTGAATTCAGATTCAAATATTGTTTTTAAAGTAATTTAATTAATTTAAAAGAATAAAATATTTAAAAAAAATTTTTAAAAATAAATAATAAAAAAATATATTAAAGAAGCTTAGAGAAAGTCAGGAAAAGAGAAAGGATCAAGGTAAGGTTTAGGAAAAGGTCAAAGGTTAGGTTTAGGGAAAGGTTAAAGGTTAGGTTTAGGGAAAGGTCAAAGGTTAGGTTTAAGGAAAGGTAAAAGGTTAGGTTTAGGGAAAGGTTAAAGGTTAGGTTTAGGGAAAGGTTAAAGGTTAGGTTTAGGGAAGGGTCAAAGGTTAGGTTTAGGGAAAGGTCAAAGGTTAGGTTTAGGGAAAGGTTAAAGGTTAGGTTTTAGGGAAAGGTCAGGGATTAAGGTTAGGAAAGATCAAGGGTTAAAGGGAAGGGAAAAGTCAAGGGTTAAAGGTTAGGTTTTAGGAAAGGTCAAAGGTTAAGGGTTAAGAAAAGGGTTAAGAAAAGGGAAAAGTTAGGTATAGAGAAGATCAAGGGTCAAGAGAAAGGAGGGAAAAGGAATTGGGGTAAAAATTGCTTTGTTTTTTTAACATGTTCTTCTATAAAACATTTATATGTTATTCTGTTATGTATTTATTACTTTTCATTTTTTATTTTTTATTTAAACCGTTTGGGCTCTTTGTGTTCAGCCAATAGATCCAACGTCTTTCCCATTTTTTTCTTTCTATGTCCTTCCATATTATGTTACTTTGAAGGCCTGAAATCCTTAATGAAGTCCAATCATGATTAATAAAATGTTTAACCAAATCTGTTTCTGCTTCTTTTTTGTGTATAATGTTATATTTGTGTTGCCAAATTCTTGTTGCTAATGAATTTTTTGTTTCACCCACATATTGTTTTCCACATTTTGAACAAATTATTATGTACACACAATTTTTAGTTAAGGGATTAAAACTCTGAGTAATTTTAAATATTCTCCCGTCCGTTTGATTTTTAACATAATTTATACTTTTAAATATATTTTCCAATAATTTTTTCTGCTTATTTTCTTGTATCGGTTGGAGTTTTGCTCTCACTAGGATATCCTTTAAATTTTTATTTCTCCTATATGCAGAAATAATATTGAAATCTTTTAATAGTTGCCGTTCCTCAATGATTTTTCTGTAATTATTTTTCAAAATATAATTTATTTGTTTATTTACTGTTGAATATTGTGTTATAATTGGAATAATACCTTTTTGTTTTTTCTGTCCTTTTTCCTCAAATGTCTTAAAACAGTGTCTTAAAAATGTTCTGGAATAACCTCTTTGTTTTAATGATTTAAAAAGTGTTTTTACTGCAATTATGAAATCTTCATTTTTAGTGCAAATTCTTTGAAATCTAATCAATTGTGATTTTATTAAACCTTTAAAAGTATGTTTTGGATGAAAACTAGTTTTATACAATAATGCATGGGTGTCTGTCTCTTTAAAAAAAACTTTAATATCTAATTTTTGGTTTTTTATAAAATTCTCCCCTTTATAAATTGTTGTGTCCAAAAAATTAATAGATTTTTCATCAATTTCATACTTTAATTTAATTGATGGATCATGTGCATTTAAAATTTCTACAAATTCCTCAAATTCCTCCATAGTGAAAGGCCAAATTCCCCAAATATCATCAAGATATCTTAAATAAAACAACGGTTTCTTCAAACATTTTTGGAGTGCTTCCTGTTCCCAATTTGCCATAAAAATATTGGCGTATGCCGGAGCGAATTTCTTCCCCATAGCCGTCCCTTTAATTTGCAAAAAATATTCCCCATTGAATTCAAAATCGTTCCTCCTTAAATTAATTTCTAATAATTCTAAAATGGCTTTATCTGGCCTATTAGGGTCATGGTATTTTTGAAATATGTTTTTAACACAAGTGATACCTGCTTCAATATCTATATTGGTATATAAATTTTCTATATCCATAGTAAACAAAGATGAATTTTTTGGAATTTTAAGATTTTTTACTAAATTTATAAAATGATATGTATCTCTAATATAAGATGGGTGTTTTATGGAAAGAGGATTTAAAAAGTAGTCAATGAATTCCGCCGTCTTATATGATTCACTGCCACAATCCGACACTATTGGCCGACCTGGTGGTAGCTCATTTGGTATGGTCCAGGTTTTTGAATCTTTATGAATTTTTGGCAGGATGTAAAACCTTCTTGGTCTCGGTGTAATATCACCCTTTAAGGTATTTTTCTGCTTCGCATTAATAAATCTATCTTTATGTAATTTTTCTAAAATTTCATGAATTAAAGGGATCGTATTTAAATACATGGGTTGTTCAAGTTTCTTATAATAAAGTTTATTATCTAATTGTCTATATACCTCTTTAATATACTGTTCTCTGCTTAAAATCACTACAACACTTCCTTTATCTGCCGGTTTTATAATTATATGTTTATTATCCATTAGTTCTCTGATTGCTTTAACCTCCTCTTTTGATAAATTGTATTCTTCTTTATAGGGTTTCAAATATTTTTTAATATCATCATTATCTTTTTTTATTAATTCATTTACTATAGGTGGTAATTTATCATGAGGTGGACACCAATTAGAAGGGCCCATAAATGGTCTCTTTTCCTCAAAATCCGAATTTTTATAATAGAAAGCCAATTTTATTTTTCGATGATAATTTTGTATATCTGATTGGAGTTTAATTTTGAAATCTTTTTCGTTTCTAATTGTCGGAACAAAAGTCAATCCTCGGTTTAAAATTTTCATTTGGGCTATGGTTGGGGTAAAATTTTTTGCTAAAATCATTATATTTTGAAAAGAAAAGGGTTGAGTAACCCAATTCCCCTCCTTTCCCAGGTTTACAGGGTTCAGCAGTTTAAAAACCTTTTCCAATGTTGTAACATCTCTGTTGCCGTCTCCCTTGTCCAGTGAATATGGTCATTTTCAGTTTTGAATTGTTGTCGATCCAAAAGTGGAATGAAAGGCATATTCCTGGTGATATGGGCATTCAAAATCTGTAAAGTGCCCTGCTGTTTTGTAGGCAAGTCCGAAGAAAAGTTAATGAGCGGAATCCAAATTTCCGCAAAGGGAAATGCCGTTTTTGCTGTTCTCAGAGCTGCTTGCATTTGTTTTACCGCTGTCTCTTTTGCCCTTTGATCCCTACTGTTTATTCCAAATGAAAGAATCACCTTCTCGACATTATCAGTTTCTGTCACTGCTTTTTCCAAGATTGCTTGGGCATGGCGGAAATTTGCCCCCGGATAGCTTTCCATCTGTAAATCTTTCACAAAATGATCCGGCATTCTTGCAATATTGGAATCTCCTATTATCAACCACTTTTTAGTCACCTCCAATTCCCACTCTGTCATCTTTCTGTCTGTGTGTCTGTGTTTGTTCACCCGAAATTTCCTTTCAGATTGTGGGATAGGTGTCTGTGTCTGGTCTCTCTCTTCGTCTTCATCATGATTATGAGTTTCTGTTGAAAACTCTAGTTCTTCACCCTCTTCTTCTGAGGAAATTCTCCTCTGAGAATGAATTGGGGTATCTTGTTGTGTCTCATCCATTATTAAGTCAAAAGTGATTTTAGGAAAATTTTCCATCCCTTTTTGACTTGGCTGAGATTGCTGCATCTCCTCAATATTCAAAATAGGGTCATCTTCTTGTATTTCACAAGGATTATGAACCCTCACTCGAGACCTTCTAGGGAGTTGTTCTCGCTGGGTATCATGTTGAACCATTTGGATGTTTACTCCCTCTTCCAAATCCCCTGTCTCTGCATTCCCCTCTTCTGTATTTGTCGCAACCGATACCCTATGATCAGGTCTTTCTGGGGTTGATTCCACCAAAACTTCATGGTGTGTTTCAGGTCTTGTTTGTACCTGTGTAGTCTGTCGTTCTCTTATGTTTTCTGTCTGTACTGCTATCTCCTTACTTCCAGCATGTGGTTGTTGTGAAGCTGGTATTTCTTCAATGTCTGTATGTTCAGTACATCTTTGTTGCAGTTCTCGTGTCGTCTCAATGTCTGTCTCTTTTCCAGGACTTATGCGTCTTTTTGGAAGTTTTTCTGCTGTCACCAAGGCTTCCGCATAATCAATGGAATCCTGGCTAATGCGGGTAAGATTCTTCCTTGCCCATCTGGTTGCAACCACAAAAGCCCCTTTCCAGTCATTTGGAAGATCTTTTTTCAGATCCTTTAGAATATTCTCCAGAACATTCTCATAATGGTCTTCCAAAACCATCAGAGTAGTGTATCCCCAATTAATAGCATTCCCAACTATCATTTCCATGGTTTCATTTGTCGGAAAGGCTGGCTTAATCATTGTGGATAATGTGTCTACCATTTTGGAGATCATTTTTGGTTCCTCCTTATCATCTCGTGGAGCTACGCTCTGCAAATGATGGACTGTCTTTATGAGAGCATGTAGCTTCCGGATTGTCTCTCCAAATTTTTGATCAGGTTTCTGGTAAGTCTGATGTTGTCTCACTCGGTTGTCATGTCTCTGAAAAGACCTAAAAGGTCTGTTGTTGTTGTTTGTCCCTTGGACAACAGATGCATAAGATCTGTATTGTTTTTGTCTTGAAAAGTTGTTGTAGGAATGTGAAGAAGGAGGCACAGGCCGGTTAGGGATAAATGTTCTAGCCTGTTCCCTAAAGGGAACAGGGGCTGCACGGTCCTTCCCTCTTCCCATTCCAACAAAATTGGTGTGGGCAGGGGGACGCTCCCTGTGTCTTTTTTTGTATCTCACCACCTGCCATTCATTCTGTTGCCACATATTTTGTTTTTATTATTTTTTCCGTTAAGCTTTATTTCTTAAAAAATATTCCGTTAACTAGTAATTTATTTTATGTATAATGTCTCTATATGTTATTGTTATTTTCTAATTAGTTATGATTTTTTTGTGTTTTTTTATTTTTTAGAAAAAAGAAGAAGAAAAAAAATAAATAAAAAAAATAATAAATCATAAAATTTTTTTAATTTTTAAGAGATAAATGAATTTGTGTGCCGACTGCTGCAACGTTTCGACTGTCTTCAGTCTTCGTCAGGCAAGGCACACTGAAAAGCTGTCTGTTGATGTGGCTCCTACTGTGGCTCACAAATGAGTGAGGAGAGAGTGTGCTTCTCCTCTATTTATAGTCTCCTGTTTGGTGAGGCTCCACCCCCTACGTTGTAGTTCGTGCTTTTCAAATTACTTTGTTCTGGTTTTGTATGTGTTATTATTTTTTTATATATGTAAAAAATGTACTGAATTCAGATTCAAATATTGTTTTTAAAGTAATTTAATTAATTTAAAAAAATAAAATATTTAAAAAAAATTTTTAAAAATAAATAATAAAAAAATATATTAAAGAAGCTTAGAGAAAGTCAGGAAAAGAGAAAGGATCAAGGTAAGGTTTAGGAAAAGGTCAAAGGTTAGGTTTAGGGAAAGGTTAGGGTAAGGGTTAGGGTAAGGGTTAGGGTAAGGGTAAGGGTAAGGGTAAGGGTTAGGGAAAAGGCGGGTTAGGGAGCCCCGTCCTGCGGGCGAACGTCCGGCGGGGGGGGGGACGGGGGGGGACGGGGGGACCAGGACCACCACCACCACCACCACCACCACCTGCTTCTCTTTGCCCTACCAGGGGCACGACCCGTCCGGGGCCGTGCGTGTCGGTGGGTGTAATCCGTGCTTAAGTGTGGGATGCCGCGGTTCGAAGGGAGCTCCAGCCAGCCTGGACCCCGCGGTTCGGAGGGAGCTCCAGCCAGCCTGGACCCCGCGGTTCGGAGGGAGCAGGAGGAGGGAGCTCCAGCCTGGATGGGTCTTAGCAGGGCCGGGGCAAAGTCAGGCTACAGCCCGCCTCGGGGGGCCCCGACGTCCCGCTAGGGTGATTTTTGACTTCCGTAAAAATGTTTAAAAATGCATTCCTCCGGGGGAAGCCGTATGTTGCCGGAAAGGCCAGAGTCTGGAGAATAAAACGGTGTGGTTCTCTGGTTCCTGGGACGCCCGCAGGCGGAATTAAAAATCAAAAACCCAAACCCTGGTCCAAGGGTTAGGGTAGGCACTTTCCCGGGCACCAGCGGCCTCGAGAGTAGGATCAATAGGCCCGGGAGAATGCCCCGATCACGCCTGTATCACTCCCATCATCCTGGGATAAAGTTGAATTTTCGGACTTCCAGAGAGGGCCCATGCAGCAGCCGGCCGTGTCCGCAGCGGCTCACTGTCCTCGGCCTAGGTGCCCCGGAGGCCCCGGTGATTTTTCCCACTTCCATAAAATTTTTTAAAAATGCATTTCCCCGGGGAAAGCCGCATATTGCCGGAAAGGCCAGAGTCCGGAGAACACTCTGGTGTGGTTCTCTGGTTCCTGGGACGCCCGCAGGCGGAATTAAAAATCAAAAACCCAAACCCTGGTCCAAGGGTTAGGGTAGGCACTTTCCCGGGCACCAGCGGCCTCGAGAGTAGGATCAATAGGCCCGGGAGAATGCCCCGATCACGCCTGTATCACTCCCATCATCCTGGGACAAAGTTGAATTTTCGGACTTCCAGAGAGGGCCCATGCAGCAGCCGGCGGTATCCGCAGCGGCTCACTGTCCTCGGCCTCGGCGCCCCGGAGGCCCCGGTGATTTTTCCCACTTCCATAAATTTTTTTAAAAATGCATTTCCCCGGGGAAAGCCGCATATTGCCGGAAAGGCCAGAGTCCGGAGAACACTCTGGTGTGGTTCTCTGGTTCCTGGGACGCCCGCAGGCGGAATTAAAAATCAAAAACCCAAACCCTGGTCCAAGGGTTAGGGTAGGCACTTTCCCGGGCACCAGCGGCCTCGAAAGTAGGATCAATAGGCCCGGGAGAATGCCCCGATCACGCCTGTATCACTCTCATCATCCTGGGACAAAGTTGAATTTTCGGACTTCCAGAGAGGGCCCATGAAGCAGCCGGCGGTGTCCGCAGCGGCTCACTGTCCTCGGCCTCGGCGCCCCGGAGGCCCCCGGTGATTTTTCCACTTCCATAAAATTTTTTAAAAATGCATTTCCCCGGGGAAAGCCGCATATTGCCGGAAAGGCCAGAGTCCAGAGAACACTCTGGTGTGGTCGAATCGTCTTTAAGTCGTTCACAGAAGCCGAGATAACCGTTCAAAGTTTGTCCAAAGCATTGCCGCCCGTGAAAAAAAAATCGACCCTTCACCCCGGCTCCGTCGATAGGTAGGATTTCAGGACCTTACGGAGAAAAACCCCACCGGCGGGATTATAGGAGCGAGTTCGGAAAGAGGGCTTGGAGCGGAAAAAGCCAAAGTTTTTCGATCCAGGCCGGTTCTAGGGGTCTACTGGAGCTAGGGTAAGGCGGATTTAGGCCCCTTTTTCGGCTTTTTTCCAGCATTTTAAGCCCTTTTTCCAGATTTTGTCTCCGGTTCTCTGGAAGTCTGGGGCGGTAAGGCAGCGGGCTCCGGCCGGTCCGGTGTGTCTCCTCGGTCCTTCTGAAGGGCCTGGGGCATCTCCGGCTCGGTTCTGAGCTCCTTGGAAGCGTGAAAGCTCGGTCGAAGGCGGGCAGGGCAAAGGCTGCAGACAGTGCTCTGTGGACGGCTTGGAGCTGTCCGAGGTGCTGGCTGGAGCTCTGAGCCCTGGCTGTGGGCTCCGGTCGGTCCGGTGTGTCTCCTCGGTCCTTCTGAAGGGCCTGGGGCATCTCCGGCTCGGTTGTGAGCTGCGTGAAAGCTCGGTCGAAGGCGGGCAGGGCAAAGGCTGCAGACAGTGCTCTGTGGACGGCTTGGAGCTGTCCGAGGTGCTGGCTGGAGCTCTGAGCCCTGGCTGTGGTGCGCACGGCCCCCTTGGTTCCATCACAGCTGCCCTCGGGGAGCTGAGGTGTTCCCTGGAGGTGGTACGCCCGGCTTTGGTTGCGGTGAAGCCCCGGTCCCCGGTGCGCACGGCCCCCTTGGTTCCATCACAGCTGCCCTCGGGCAGCTGAGGTGTTCCCTGGAGGTGGTACGCCCGGCTTTGGTTGCGGTGAAGCCCCGGTCCCCGGTGCGCACGGCCCCCTTGGTTCCATCACAGCTGCCCTCGGGCAGCTGAGGTGTTCCCTGGAGGTGGTACGCCCGGCTTTGGTTGCGGTGAAGCCCCGGTCCCCGGTGCGCACGGCCCCCTTGGTTCCATCACAGCTGCCCTCGGGCAGCTGAGGTGTTTCCTGGAGGTGGTACGCCCGGCTTTGGTTGCGGTGAAGCCCCGGTCCCCGGTGCGCACGGCCCCCTTGGTTCCATCACAGCTGCCCTCGGGCAGCTGAGGTGTTCCCTGGAGGTGGTACGCCCGGCTTTGGTTGCGGTGAAGCCCCCGGTCCCCGGTGCGCACGGCCCCCTTGGTTCCATCACAGCTGCCCTCGGGCAGCTGAGGTGTTCCCTGGAGGTGGTACGCCCGGCTTTGGTTGCGGTGAAGCCCCGGTCCCCGGTGCGCACGGCCCCCTTGGTTCCATCACAGCTGCCCTCGGGCAGCTGAGGTGTTCCCTGGAGGTGGTACGCCCGGCTTTGGTTGCGGTGAAGCCCCGGTCCCCGGTGCGCACGGCCCCCTTGGTTCCATCACAGCTGCCCTCGGGGAGCTGAGGTGTTCCCTGGAGGTGGTACGCCCGGCTTTGGTTGCGGTGAAGCCCCGGTCCCCGGTGCGCACGGCCCCCTTGGTTCCATCACAGCTGCCCTCGGGGAGCTGAGGTGTTCCCTGGAGGTGGTACGCCCGGCTTTGGTTGCGGTGAAGCCCCGGTCCCCGGTGCGCACGGCCCCCTTGGTTCCATCACAGCTGCCCTCGGGCAGCTGAGGTGTTTCCTGGAGGTGGTACGCCCGGCTTTGGTTGCGGTGAAGCCCCCTGTCCCCGGTGCGCACGGCCCCCTTGGTTCCATCACAGCTGCCCTCGGGCAGCTGAGGTGTTCCCTGGAGGTGGTACGCCCGGCTTTGGTTGCGGTGAAGCCCCCGGTCCCCGGTGCGCACGGCCCCCTTGGTTCCATCACAGCTGCCCTCGGGCAGCTGAGGTGTTCCCTG
>NC_045681.1:26440557-26448057 GCF_003331165.1 Xiphophorus hellerii
GGCTCGCCGGGCCTGCATTGAGGGCCCGATTTCGGGCTATAAGATGAGCTGAAAGGCCCCTGGAGCTCTCCGGCTTTCCGGGCCCTATTTCGGGTCCCTATTTCGGGCTATAGTATGAGGTCAAAGCCCCTGGAGGTGTCCAGGGTTGGTGTAGTCAGTGCGTAGCCGGAGATCGGGCCCCGATTTGAGGCTAAAAGATGAGCTGAAAGGCCCCTGGAGCTCTCCGGCTTTCCGGGCCCTATTTCGGGTCCCTATTTCGGGCTATAGTATGAGGTCAAAGCCCCTGGAGGTGTCCAGGGTTGGTGTAGTCAGTGCGTAGCCGGAGATCGGGCCCCGATTTGAGGCTAAAAGATGAGCTGAAAGGCCCCTGGAGCTCTCCGGCTTTCCGGGCCCTATTTCGGGTCCCTATTTCGGGCTATAGTATGAGGTCAAAGCCCCTGGAGGTGTCCAGGGTTGGTGTAGTCAGTGCGTAGCCGGAGATCGGGCCCCGATTTGAGGCTAAAAGATGAGCTGAAAGGCCCCTGGAGCTCTCCGGCTTTCCGGGCCCTATTTCGGGTCCCTATTTGAGGCTGAAAGATGAGCTGAAAGCCCCCTGGAGCTCTCTGGCTTGCCGGGCCCTATTTCGGGTCCCTATTTCAGCCAGTCATGTAAGTGTCCGGGGGTCAAGGCCTGCAAAGCATTGCCCCGACCCCCTAAAAACAAACAGGGCTTCACCAGCGCCATTTGGATAGATAGGATTTGAAGACCTTACAGAAAAAAATCCCCCCGGAGGAATTACAACAGACCCCTGGGAGAAGAGCACATTTTTCGAAAAAATGACAAAGTGTTTTGATCCAGGGCCCTTCTACAGCTCAGATAAGGCCGATTAAGGGCCCCCTTTTTCGGCTTCTTCCAGCATTTTAAGCCGTTGTTTCCCCCGGATCTTCTCTCTGGTTCTCTGGATCTCCGAGGCAGCAACGCTGTGGGCTCTGGCCGGTCCGGTGAGTGAGTCTCCTCCTCGGTCCTTCTGGATGGGCCTGGTGCCTCTCTGGCTCGGCTCGGTTCGGAGCCCAGATCAGATTACCAGAGGTGGTGCGGGCCGGTCCGCGGGCCCCGTTGGCCGGGACTGGAACCTGGAAACCCCCCCCTGTCCCACCACCACCACCACACAATGAAGAGACATGACACATCCTGGTGCATTATTCAAAGTTTATTGTGAACTTTCTGCAGCTTCTTCTCCCATGCACTGGGCAAATCTGCGCCTCATCTCCGCCATTTGGCCGACATCCAGCTGCATCGCATAGAATCGGTCGGCCGTGCGGGTGTCGTGGCACATGACCCGGGCCATCTGCGTCCGGACATCACTGGAGTGGGTGTTCCTGCACTGTGAGGGGAGAGAGAGAGAGTCAGAGGGCGGGCAGGCAGGCAGGCAGGCAGGCAGGCAGGCAGGCAGGCAGGCAGGCAGGGGTCGGATGGCGGTTATGCTGCTTTCCTGGATAACTTACCATCGTTGCCACCGCGGTCCTGATGTCGGTAAGCGAGGGTCTCCCTGGCAGCAGCATCGCTGCCCACGCGTTCCTGGCGAACGCAGTGATGGTGTTCACGTGCTGATGGTTGGTATTGAAGAAGACCAGATCGCACTGCGGACGTAGCCGAGCCCGGATCTCCATCCACCGCTGGATCCAGCCCAGTTCCTCGTGGGTGAGAAAGACCTGAGCACATCCAAACACCCGGGCAGTCTTATGGTTCTTTACCTGAAGAAGGGCAGAGAAATGTTAAATGGCTGGCTGGCTGGCTGGCTGGCTGGAGCCTGGATGTATGGAGCCTGGATGGATGGATGGATGGATGGATGGATGGATGGATGGATGCAGCAGCCTGGCTGCTCCATCCATCCATCCATCCATCCATCCATCCATCCATCCATCCATCCAGCCATCCATCCATCCAGCCATCCATCCAGGCTCCAGCCAGCCAGCCAGCCAGCCAGCCAGCCAGCCAGGCTAGTGTTAGTGAGTGGGTGCAGACTTACATTGAGTACGACCCCCGGAGAGGAAGAGACGGCCCCGCTCGCGGCCTCCAGGACCTCTTCGGTGGTAAGGTTGGTCATCACTCCGGCTCGATGGCCGTAGAGAGAAATAAGGTAAAGGCCGAAGAACCCGAACAGCAGGTGCCTCAGTCCCACGTCGTGCTTCTTTTGCGAGCAGCTCAGCAAGAGTTTGGGGATCCAGCCCCGACACTTTGCGATGCATCTGCGGAGAATTTCGGGCGTTACGGAGCGCTGTAGCTTCTCGGACTTGACCTTGATCTGCCGAAGCACCACCTTCGTTCCGATTTGGCACGTAGCCGACCTCAGAGCTCTCATCACGGACACGAGCTGCCGCTTGGACAGCCTGGAGCTTCTCGGAGGCGTCTCCATGAAGTATACGTGGAATTGGGTTGTGTTTACCAGGTAGACCTTAACGGTAGTTACGGCCTTCCGCTCCCGCTCGGTGAGTTCGGCGGGCCAGGCCATTATGCGTCCGGCGTCATCCAAGAAGCGCCAGGAGCCCAGCTCGGTCTTATCACGGCTCATGTAGCTGAGGAATGCAACAATTCGACCCATCTTTGACTTAACATTTTCAGCATGCTTTCGCGAGCGTACTGCCCCGGCCAGGTGCCGGCCGTACTCTTCTAGGTAGCCACGGATGACTGCAGGAAATGTACTCAGCCTACCCACCGTGCTCGAGGACGGGGCCTGCGGTTCTTCGTCCTCGACCTCCGGCACTCCGGTCGTCGTCGTCGCCGCCGAGTCCGCGGATGGCACGTCGTCGTCGTCGTCGCCGCCGGGAAGAAGACATGGCTCCGGCCGCTGTGTGGAGTCCGCCGCCGAGGTGGAACGTGGAGGGCTGGCGCTCGGTCCCTGCGAGGGAAGGGGAGAAGCAGGGGGGGGTGCGGCGGCGGCGGCGGCGGCGGCGGCGTCGGCGGCTTCGCTGCCCCGTGAACCCTCCAGGTCCAACCTGGTGGCTAAAGGCGGGTCGGGACCCGAGGCCCGAAGTTCTCTCACCTGCCGCAGCGTTTTGCGCCACTGGAGCTTCCTCAAAAGGCGCTTCTTCTCCTTGGCACCCAGGTCACGGTGAGCGTCTTGGAGGTGCTGCGCCACCCTTGACCCGCCGTACGAGCAGCCGCCGACGGGGCACTTCATGCCGCGAACGCTCACTCGCCCTCTGGCAAACGCCAGCAGGATCCTTCGCTCCAGGGCGTTCCTGACGCTGTGAACGTCATCCAAGTGGCGTCGCAGGCGCCAAGACGGCCGGTGACATACAGGGCAGCGATTCTTAAACTTAGAAGGCGTCATCTTCACTCCGCGAGAGTCAGATAGCGAATAAGGGGGGGGCACATCCGCACATCCGGCTATATGTGCAGGCGGGTGGGCGTGCTTCCCCGATCAAGCCTAATTGGCGACACCTGGCCTCGTTCGACCCCGAAATCGGGGCCGGATCCCCGGGCGTGCTTCCCTCTAATCAAGCCCTAATTGGCGACACCTGCTCCCAATTCGGGGGGCGTCCAATCAGGGGAAGCTCCTGAGATTGGCTTCCAGTTAAGCCTAATTGGCAACACCTGGGCCTCGTTCGAACCCCGAAATCGGGGCCGGATCCCCGGGTAAACGCGTCCCGATAGCCGCGCGGCGATTCCCCGGAGGGCGGGAGGCCATGTTACGACTCTAAGACGGGTTAGGGAAAAGGCGGGTTAGGGAGCCCCGTCCTGCGGGCGAACGTCCGGCGGGGGGGGGACGGGGGGGACGGGGGGGACCAGGACCACCACCACCACCACCACCACCACCTGCTTCTCTTTGCCCTACCAGGGGCACGACCCGTCCGGGGCCGTGCGTGTCGGTGGGTGTAATCCGTGCTTAAGTGTGGGATGCCGCGGTTCGAAGGGAGCTCCAGCCAGCCTGGACCCCGCGGTTCGAAGGGAGCTCCAGCCAGCCTGGACCCCGCGGTTCGGAGGGAGCTCCAGCCAGCCTGGACCCCGCGGTTCGGAGGGAGCTCCAGCCAGCCTGGACCCCGCGGTTCGGAGGGAGCTCCAGCCAGCCTGGACCCCGCGGTTCGGAGGGAGCAGGAGGAGGGAGCTCCAGCCTGGATGGGTCTTAGCAGGGCCGGGGCAAAGTCAGGCTACAGCCCGCCTCGGGGGGCCCCGACGTCCCGCTAGGGTGATTTTTGACTTCCGTAAAAATGTTTAAAAATGCATTCCTCCGGGGGAAGCCGTATGTTGCCGGAAAGGCCAGAGTCTGGAGAATAAAACGGTGTGGTTCTCTGGTTCCTGGGACGCCCGCAGGCGGAATTAAAAATCAAAAACCCAAACCCTGGTCCAAGGGTTAGGGTAGGCACTTTCCCGGGCACCAGCGGCCTCGAGAGTAGGATCAATAGGCCCGGGAGAATGCCCCGATCACGCCTGTATCACTCCCATCATCCTGGGATAAAGTTGAATTTTCGGACTTCCAGAGAGGGCCCATGCAGCAGCCGGCCGTGTCCGCAGCGGCTCACTGTCCTCGGCCTAGGTGCCCCGGAGGCCCCGGTGATTTTTCCCACTTCCATAAAATTTTTTAAAAATGCATTTCCCCGGGGAAAGCCGCATATTGCCGGAAAGGCCAGAGTCCGGAGAACACTCTGGTGTGGTTCTCTGGTTCCTGGGACGCCCGCAGGCGGAATTAAAAATCAAAAACCCAAACCCTGGTCCAAGGGTTAGGGTAGGCACTTTCCCGGGCACCAGCGGCCTCGAGAGTAGGATCAATAGGCCCGGGAGAATGCCCCGATCACGCCTGTATCACTCCCATCATCCTGGGACAAAGTTGAATTTTCGGACTTCCAGAGAGGGCCCATGCAGCAGCCGGCGGTATCCGCAGCGGCTCACTGTCCTCGGCCTCGGCGCCCCGGAGGCCCCGGTGATTTTTCCCACTTCCATAAATTTTTTTAAAAATGCATTTCCCCGGGGAAAGCCGCATATTGCCGGAAAGGCCAGAGTCCGGAGAACACTCTGGTGTGGTTCTCTGGTTCCTGGGACGCCCGCAGGCGGAATTAAAAATCAAAAACCCAAACCCTGGTCCAAGGGTTAGGGTAGGCACTTTCCCGGGCACCAGCGGCCTCGAAAGTAGGATCAATAGGCCCGGGAGAATGCCCCGATCACGCCTGTATCACTCTCATCATCCTGGGACAAAGTTGAATTTTCGGACTTCCAGAGAGGGCCCATGAAGCAGCCGGCGGTGTCCGCAGCGGCTCACTGTCCTCGGCCTCGGCGCCCCGGAGGCCCCCGGTGATTTTTCCACTTCCATAAAATTTTTTAAAAATGCATTTCCCCGGGGAAAGCCGCATATTGCCGGAAAGGCCAGAGTCCAGAGAACACTCTGGTGTGGTCGAATCGTCTTTAAGTCGTTCACAGAAGCCGAGATAACCGTTCAAAGTTTGTCCAAAGCATTGCCGCCCGTGAAAAAAAAATCGACCCTTCACCCCGGCTCCGTCGATAGGTAGGATTTCAGGACCTTACGGAGAAAAACCCCACCGGCGGGATTATAGGAGCGAGTTCGGAAAGAGGGCTTGGAGCGGAAAAAGCCAAAGTTTTTCGATCCAGGCCGGTTCTAGGGGTCTACTGGAGCTAGGGTAAGGCGGATTTAGGCCCCTTTTTCGGCTTTTTTCCAGCATTTTAAGCCCTTTTTCCAGATTTTGTCTCCGGTTCTCTGGAAGTCTGGGGCGGTAAGGCAGCGGGCTCCGGCCGGTCCGGTGTGTCTCCTCGGTCCTTCTGAAGGGCCTGGGGCATCTCCGGCTCGGTTCTGAGCTCCTTGGAAGCGTGAAAGCTCGGTCGAAGGCGGGCAGGGCAAAGGCTGCAGACAGTGCTCTGTGGACGGCTTGGAGCTGTCCGAGGTGCTGGCTGGAGCTCTGAGCCCTGGCTGTGGGCTCCGGTCGGTCCGGTGTGTCTCCTCGGTCCTTCTGAAGGGCCTGGGGCATCTCCGGCTCGGTTGTGAGCTGCGTGAAAGCTCGGTCGAAGGCGGGCAGGGCAAAGGCTGCAGACAGTGCTCTGTGGACGGCTTGGAGCTGTCCGAGGTGCTGGCTGGAGCTCTGAGCCCTGGCTGTGGTGCGCACGGCCCCCTTGGTTCCATCACAGCTGCCCTCGGGGAGCTGAGGTGTTCCCTGGAGGTGGTACGCCCGGCTTTGGTTGCGGTGAAGCCCCGGTCCCCGGTGCGCACGGCCCCCTTGGTTCCATCACAGCTGCCCTCGGGCAGCTGAGGTGTTCCCTGGAGGTGGTACGCCCGGCTTTGGTTGCGGTGAAGCCCCGGTCCCCGGTGCGCACGGCCCCCTTGGTTCCATCACAGCTGCCCTCGGGCAGCTGAGGTGTTCCCTGGAGGTGGTACGCCCGGCTTTGGTTGCGGTGAAGCCCCGGTCCCCGGTGCGCACGGCCCCCTTGGTTCCATCACAGCTGCCCTCGGGGAGCTGAGGTGTTCCCTGGAGGTGGTACGCCCGGCTTTGGTTGCGGTGAAGCCCCGGTCCCCGGTGCGCACGGCCCCCTTGGTTCCATCACAGCTGCCCTCGGGCAGCTGAGGTGTTCCCTGGAGGTGGTACGCCCGGCTTTGGTTGCGGTGAAGCCCCGGTCCCCGGTGCGCACGGCCCCCTTGGTTCCATCACAGCTGCCCTCGGGCAGCTGAGGTGTTCCCTGGAGGTGGTACGCCCGGCTTTGGTTGCGGTGAAGCCCCGGTCCCCGGTGCGCACGGCCCCCTTGGTTCCATCACAGCTGCCCTCGGGCAGCTGAGGTGTTCCCTGGAGGTGGTACGCCCGGCTTTGGTTGCGGTGAAGCCCCGGTCCCCGGTGCGCACGGCCCCCTTGGTTCCATCACAGCTGCCCTCGGGGAGCTGAGGTGTTCCCTGGAGGTGGTACGCCCGGCTTTGGTTGCGGTGAAGCCCCGGTCCCCGGTGCGCACGGCCCCCTTGGTTCCATCACAGCTGCCCTCGGGCAGCTGAGGTGTTCCCTGGAGGTGGTACGCCCGGCTTTGGTTGCGGTGAAGCCCCCTGTCCCCGGTGCGCACGGCCCCCTTGGTTCCATCACAGCTGCCCTCGGGCAGCTGAGGTGTTCCCTGGAGGTGGTACGCCCGGCTTTGGTTGCGGTGAAGCCCCCGGTCCCCGGTGCGCACGGCCCCCTTGGTTCCATCACAGCTGCCCTCGGGCAGCTGAGGTGTTCCCTGGAGGTGGTACGCCCGGCTTTGGTTGCGGTGAAGCCCCCGGTCCCCGGTGCGCACGGCCCCCTTGGTTCCATCACAGCTGCCCTCGGGCAGCTGAGGTGTTCCCTGGAGGTGGTACGCCCGGCTCTGTGTTGCGTGGAAGCCCGGACTTGCGGTGTGCACGTGGCCGGTGTCTCCTCTGGCTTCCCCCGGGAAGCCGGAGGTCCACCGGTTCTCGGGCACCCTGCTTCGGTCCGTCTCTGTCCTCCGTAGTCGTGTGCATGCTGCCTCGGTGGACCATCCAGCTTCTCCCGAGAGAAGCTGGATGGTCCACGGGCC
>NC_045681.1:26458057-26465557 GCF_003331165.1 Xiphophorus hellerii
GCGTAGCCGGAGATCGGGCCCCGATTTGAGGCTAAAAGATGAGCTGAAAGGCCCCTGGAGCTCTCCGGCTTTCCGGGCCCTATTTCGGGTCCCTATTTCGGGCTATAGTATGAGGTCAAAGCCCCTGGAGGTGTCCAGGGTTGGTGTAGTCAGTGCGTAGCCGGAGATCGGGCCCCGATTTGAGGCTAAAAGATGAGCTGAAAGGCCCCTGGAGCTCTCCGGCTTTCCGGGCCCTATTTCGGGTCCCTATTTGAGGCTGAAAGATGAGCTGAAAGCCCCCTGGAGCTCTCTGGCTTGCCGGGCCCTATTTCGGGTCCCTATTTCAGCCAGTCATGTAAGTGTCCGGGGGTCAAGGCCTGCAAAGCATTGCCCCGACCCCCTAAAAACAAACAGGGCTTCACCAGCGCCATTTGGATAGATAGGATTTGAAGACCTTACAGAAAAAAATCCCCCCGGAGGAATTACAACAGACCCCTGGGAGAAGAGCACATTTTTCGAAAAAATGACAAAGTGTTTTGATCCAGGGCCCTTCTACAGCTCAGATAAGGCCGATTAAGGGCCCCCTTTTTCGGCTTCTTCCAGCATTTTAAGCCGTTGTTTCCCCCGGATCTTCTCTCTGGTTCTCTGGATCTCCGAGGCAGCAACGCTGTGGGCTCTGGCCGGTCCGGTGAGTGAGTCTCCTCCTCGGTCCTTCTGGATGGGCCTGGTGCCTCTCTGGCTCGGCTCGGTTCGGAGCCCAGATCAGATTACCAGAGGTGGTGCGGGCCGGTCCGCGGGCCCCGTTGGCCGGGACTGGAACCTGGAAACCCCCCCCTGTCCCACCACCACCACCACCACACAATGAAGAGACATGACACATCCTGGTGCATTATTCAAAGTTTATTGTGAACTTTCTGCAGCTTCTTCTCCCATGCACTGGGCAAATCTGCGCCTCATCTCCGCCATTTGGCCGACATCCAGCTGCATCGCATAGAATCGGTCGGCCGTGCGGGTGTCGTGGCACATGACCCGGGCCATCTGCGTCCGGACATCACTGGAGTGGGTGTTCCTGCACTGTGAGGGGAGAGAGAGAGAGAGAGAGGGGGGCAGAGAGTCAGAGGGCGGGCAGGCAGGCAGGCAGGCAGGCAGGCAGGCAGGGGTCGGATGGCGGTTATGCTGCTTTCCTGGATAACTTACCATCGTTGCCACCGCGGTCCTGATGTCGGTAAGCGAGGGTCTCCCTGGCAGCAGCATCGCTGCCCACGCGTTCCTGGCGAACGCAGTGATGGTGTTCACGTGCTGATGGTTGGTATTGAAGAAGACCAGATCGCACTGCGGACGTAGCCGAGCCCGGATCTCCATCCACCGCTGGATCCAGCCCAGTTCCTCGTGGGTGAGAAAGACCTGAGCACATCCAAACACCCGGGCAGTCTTATGGTTCTTTACCTGAAGAAGGGCAGAGAAATGTTAAATGGCTGGCTGGCTGGCTGGCTGGCTGGCTGGAGCCTGGATGTATGGAGCCTGGATGGATGGATGGATGGATGGATGGATGGATGCAGCAGCCTGGCTGCTCCATCCATCCATCCATCCATCCATCCAGCCATCCATCCATCCAGCCATCCATCCAGGCTCCAGCCAGCCAGCCAGCCAGCCAGCCAGCCAGGCTAGTGTTAGTGAGTGGGTGCAGACTTACATTGAGTACGACCCCCGGAGAGGAAGAGACGGCCCCGCTCGCGGCCTCCAGGACCTCTTCGGTGGTAAGGTTGGTCATCACTCCGGCTCGATGGCCGTAGAGAGAAATAAGGTAAAGGCCGAAGAACCCGAACAGCAGGTGCCTCAGTCCCACGTCGTGCTTCTTTTGCGAGCAGCTCAGCAAGAGTTTGGGGATCCAGCCCCGACACTTTGCGATGCATCTGCGGAGAATTTCGGGCGTTACGGAGCGCTGTAGCTTCTCGGACTTGACCTTGATCTGCCGAAGCACCACCTTCGTTCCGATTTGGCACGTAGCCGACCTCAGAGCTCTCATCACGGACACGAGCTGCCGCTTGGACAGCCTGGAGCTTCTCGGAGGCGTCTCCATGAAGTATACGTGGAATTGGGTTGTGTTTACCAGGTAGACCTTAACGGTAGTTACGGCCTTCCGCTCCCGCTCGGTGAGTTCGGCGGGCCAGGCCATTATGCGTCCGGCGTCATCCAAGAAGCGCCAGGAGCCCAGCTCGGTCTTATCACGGCTCATGTAGCTGAGGAATGCAACAATTCGACCCATCTTTGACTTAACATTTTCAGCATGCTTTCGCGAGCGTACTGCCCCGGCCAGGTGCCGGCCGTACTCTTCTAGGTAGCCACGGATGACTGCAGGAAATGTACTCAGCCTACCCACCGTGCTCGAGGACGGGGCCTGCGGTTCTTCGTCCTCGACCTCCGGCACTCCGGTCGTCGTCGTCGCCGCCGAGTCCGCGGATGGCACGTCGTCGTCGTCGTCGTCGTCGCCGCCGGGAAGAAGACATGGCTCCGGCCGCTGTGTGGAGTCCGCCGCCGAGGTGGAACGTGGAGGGCTGGCGCTCGGTCGGCCGGGAACAAGACATGGCTCCTCCAGCTCCTCCTCTGGCTCCGGCCTGCTGCTGCTGCTGCTGCTGCTGCGGGGAGTCCGTCGAGGTCGTACGGGGAGGGCTGGCGCTCGGTCCCTGCGAGGGAAGGGGAGAAGCAGGGGGGGGTGCGGCGGCGGCGGCGGCGGCGTCGGCGGCGGCTTCGCTGCCCCGTGAACCCGTCCAGGTCCAACCTGGTGGCTAAAGGCGGGTCGGGACCCGAGGCCCGAAGTTCTCTCACCTGCCGCAGCGTTTTGCGCCACTGGAGCTTCCTCAAAAGGCGCTTCTTCTCCTTGGCACCCAGGTCACGGTGAGCGTCTTGGAGGTGCTGCGCCACCCTTGACCCGCCGTACGAGCAGCCGCCGACGGGGCACTTCATGCCGCGAACGCTCACTCGCCCTCTGGCAAACGCCAACAGGATCCTTCGCTCCAGGGCGTTCCTGACGCTGTGAACGTCATCCAAGTGGCGTCGCAGGCGCCAAGACGGCCGGTGACATACAGGGCAGCGATTCTTAAACTTAGAAGGCGTCATCTTCACTCCGCGAGAGTCAGATAGCGAATAAGGGGGGGGCACGTCCGCACATCCGGCTATATGTGCAGGCGGGTGGGCGTGCTTCCCCGATCAAGCCTAATTGGCGACACCTGGCCTCGTTCGACCCCGAAATCGGGGCCGGATCCCCGGGCGTGCTTCCCTCTAATCAAGCCCTAATTGGCGACACCTGCTCCCAATTCGGGGGGGCGTCCAATCAGGGGAAGCTCCTGAGATTGGCTTCCAGTTAAGCCTAATTGGCAACACCTGGGCCTCGTTCGACCCCGAAATCGGGGCCGGATCCCCGGGTAAACGCGTCCCGATAGCCGCGCGGCGATTCCCCGGAGGGCGGGAGGCCATGTTACGACTCTAAGACGGGTTAGGGAAAAGGCGGGTTAGGGAGCCCCGTCCTGCGGGCGAACGTCCGGCGGGGGGGGGGGACGGGGGGGACGGGGGGGACCAGGACCACCACCACCACCACCACCACCACCTGCTTCTCTTTGCCCTACCAGGGGCACGACCCGTCCGGGGCCGTGCGTGTCGGTGGGTGTAATCCGTGCTTAAGTGTGGGATGCCGCGGTTCGAAGGGAGCTCCAGCCAGCCTGGACCCCGCGGTTCGAAGGGAGCTCCAGCCAGCCTGGACCCCGCGGTTCGGAGGGAGCTCCAGCCAGCCTGGACCCCGCGGTTCGGAGGGAGCTCCAGCCAGCCTGGACCCCGCGGTTCGGAGGGAGCTCCAGCCAGCCTGGACCCCCGCGGTTCGGAGGGAGCAGGAGGAGGGAGCTCCAGCCTGGATGGGTCTTAGCAGGGCCGGGGCAAAGTCAGGCTACAGCCCGCCTCGGGGGGCCCCGACGTCCCGCTAGGGTGATTTTTGACTTCCGTAAAAATGTTTAAAAATGCATTCCTCCGGGGGAAGCCGTATGTTGCCGGAAAGGCCAGAGTCTGGAGAATAAAACGGTGTGGTTCTCTGGTTCCTGGGACGCCCGCAGGCGGAATTAAAAATCAAAAACCCAAACCCTGGTCCAAGGGTTAGGGTAGGCACTTTCCCGGGCACCAGCGGCCTCGAGAGTAGGATCAATAGGCCCGGGAGAATGCCCCGATCACGCCTGTATCACTCCCATCATCCTGGGATAAAGTTGAATTTTCGGACTTCCAGAGAGGGCCCATGCAGCAGCCGGCCGTGTCCGCAGCGGCTCACTGTCCTCGGCCTAGGTGCCCCGGAGGCCCCGGTGATTTTTCCCACTTCCATAAAATTTTTTAAAAATGCATTTCCCCGGGGAAAGCCGCATATTGCCGGAAAGGCCAGAGTCCGGAGAACACTCTGGTGTGGTTCTCTGGTTCCTGGGACGCCCGCAGGCGGAATTAAAAATCAAAAACCCAAACCCTGGTCCAAGGGTTAGGGTAGGCACTTTCCCGGGCACCAGCGGCCTCGAGAGTAGGATCAATAGGCCCGGGAGAATGCCCCGATCACGCCTGTATCACTCCCATCATCCTGGGACAAAGTTGAATTTTCGGACTTCCAGAGAGGGCCCATGCAGCAGCCGGCGGTATCCGCAGCGGCTCACTGTCCTCGGCCTCGGCGCCCCGGAGGCCCCGGTGATTTTTCCCACTTCCATAAATTTTTTTAAAAATGCATTTCCCCGGGGAAAGCCGCATATTGCCGGAAAGGCCAGAGTCCGGAGAACACTCTGGTGTGGTTCTCTGGTTCCTGGGACGCCCGCAGGCGGAATTAAAAATCAAAAACCCAAACCCTGGTCCAAGGGTTAGGGTAGGCACTTTCCCGGGCACCAGCGGCCTCGAAAGTAGGATCAATAGGCCCGGGAGAATGCCCCGATCACGCCTGTATCACTCTCATCATCCTGGGACAAAGTTGAATTTTCGGACTTCCAGAGAGGGCCCATGAAGCAGCCGGCGGTGTCCGCAGCGGCTCACTGTCCTCGGCCTCGGCGCCCCGGAGGCCCCCGGTGATTTTTCCACTTCCATAAAATTTTTTAAAAATGCATTTCCCCGGGGAAAGCCGCATATTGCCGGAAAGGCCAGAGTCCAGAGAACACTCTGGTGTGGTCGAATCGTCTTTAAGTCGTTCACAGAAGCCGAGATAACCGTTCAAAGTTTGTCCAAAGCATTGCCGCCCGTGAAAAAAAAATCGACCCTTCACCCCGGCTCCGTCGATAGGTAGGATTTCAGGACCTTACGGAGAAAAACCCCACCGGCGGGATTATAGGAGCGAGTTCGGAAAGAGGGCTTGGAGCGGAAAAAGCCAAAGTTTTTCGATCCAGGCCGGTTCTAGGGGTCTACTGGAGCTAGGGTAAGGCGGATTTAGGCCCCTTTTTCGGCTTTTTTCCAGCATTTTAAGCCCTTTTTCCAGATTTTGTCTCCGGTTCTCTGGAAGTCTGGGGCGGTAAGGCAGCGGGCTCCGGCCGGTCCGGTGTGTCTCCTCGGTCCTTCTGAAGGGCCTGGGGCATCTCCGGCTCGGTTCTGAGCTCCTTGGAAGCGTGAAAGCTCGGTCGAAGGCGGGCAGGGCAAAGGCTGCAGACAGTGCTCTGTGGACGGCTTGGAGCTGTCCGAGGTGCTGGCTGGAGCTCTGAGCCCTGGCTGTGGGCTCCGGTCGGTCCGGTGTGTCTCCTCGGTCCTTCTGAAGGGCCTGGGGCATCTCCGGCTCGGTTGTGAGCTGCGTGAAAGCTCGGTCGAAGGCGGGCAGGGCAAAGGCTGCAGACAGTGCTCTGTGGACGGCTTGGAGCTGTCCGAGGTGCTGGCTGGAGCTCTGAGCCCTGGCTGTGGTGCGCACGGCCCCCTTGGTTCCATCACAGCTGCCCTCGGGGAGCTGAGGTGTTCCCTGGAGGTGGTACGCCCGGCTTTGGTTGCGGTGAAGCCCCGGTCCCCGGTGCGCACGGCCCCCTTGGTTCCATCACAGCTGCCCTCGGGCAGCTGAGGTGTTCCCTGGAGGTGGTACGCCCGGCTTTGGTTGCGGTGAAGCCCCGGTCCCCGGTGCGCACGGCCCCCTTGGTTCCATCACAGCTGCCCTCGGGCAGCTGAGGTGTTCCCTGGAGGTGGTACGCCCGGCTTTGGTTGCGGTGAAGCCCCGGTCCCCGGTGCGCACGGCCCCCTTGGTTCCATCACAGCTGCCCTCGGGGAGCTGAGGTGTTCCCTGGAGGTGGTACGCCCGGCTTTGGTTGCGGTGAAGCCCCGGTCCCCGGTGCGCACGGCCCCCTTGGTTCCATCACAGCTGCCCTCGGGCAGCTGAGGTGTTCCCTGGAGGTGGTACGCCCGGCTTTGGTTGCGGTGAAGCCCCGGTCCCCGGTGCGCACGGCCCCCTTGGTTCCATCACAGCTGCCCTCGGGCAGCTGAGGTGTTCCCTGGAGGTGGTACGCCCGGCTTTGGTTGCGGTGAAGCCCCGGTCCCCGGTGCGCACGGCCCCCTTGGTTCCATCACAGCTGCCCTCGGGCAGCTGAGGTGTTCCCTGGAGGTGGTACGCCCGGCTTTGGTTGCGGTGAAGCCCCGGTCCCCGGTGCGCACGGCCCCCTTGGTTCCATCACAGCTGCCCTCGGGCAGCTGAGGTGTTCCCTGGAGGTGGTACGCCCGGCTTTGGTTGCGGTGAAGCCCCGGTCCCCGGTGCGCACGGCCCCCTTGGTTCCATCACAGCTGCCCTCGGGCAGCTGAGGTGTTCCCTGGAGGTGGTACGCCCGGCTTTGGTTGCGGTGAAGCCCCGGTCCCCGGTGCGCACGGCCCCCTTGGTTCCATCACAGCTGCCCTCGGGGAGCTGAGGTGTTCCCTGGAGGTGGTACGCCCGGCTTTGGTTGCGGTGAAGCCCCGGTCCCCGGTGCGCACGGCCCCCTTGGTTCCATCACAGCTGCCCTCGGGCAGCTGAGGTGTTCCCTGGAGGTGGTACGCCCGGCTTTGGTTGCGGTGAAGCCCCGGTCCCCGGTGCGCACGGCCCCCTTGGTTCCATCACAGCTGCCCTCGGGGAGCTGAGGTGTTCCCTGGAGGTGGTACGCCCGGCTTTGGTTGCGGTGAAGCCCCGGTCCCCGGTGCGCACGGCCCCCTTGGTTCCATCACAGCTGCCCTCGGGCAGCTGAGGTGTTCCCTGGAGGTGGTACGCCCGGCTTTGGTTGCGGTGAAGCCCCCTGTCCCCGGTGCGCACGGCCCCCTTGGTTCCATCACAGCTGCCCTCGGGCAGCTGAGGTGTTCCCTGGAGGTGGTACGCCCGGCTTTGGTTGCGGTGAAGCCCCCGGTCCCCGGTGCGCACGGCCCCCTTGGTTCCATCACAGCTGCCCTCGGGCAGCTGAGGTGTTCCCTGGAGGTGGTACGCCCGGCTCTGTGTTGCGTGGAAGCCCGGACTTGCGGTGTGCACGTGGCCGGTGTCTCCTCTGGCTTCCCCCGGGAAGCCGGAGGTCCACCGGTTCTCGGGCA
>NC_045681.1:26475557-26477563 GCF_003331165.1 Xiphophorus hellerii
CTGGAGGTGTCCAGGGTTGGTGTAGTCAGTGCGTAGCCGGAGATCGGGCCCCGATTTGAGGCTAAAAGATGAGCTGAAAGGCCCCTGGAGCTCTCCGGCTTTCCGGGCCCTATTTCGGGTCCCTATTTCGGGCTATAGTATGAGGTCAAAGCCCCTGGAGGTGTCCAGGGTTGGTGTAGTCAGTGCGTAGCCGGAGATCGGGCCCCGATTTGAGGCTAAAAGATGAGCTGAAAGGCCCCTGGAGCTCTCCGGCTTTCCGGGCCCTATTTCGGGTCCCTATTTCGGGCTATAGTATGAGGTCAAAGCCCCTGGAGGTGTCCAGGGTTGGTGTAGTCAGTGCGTAGCCGGAGATCGGGCCCCGATTTGAGGCTAAAAGATGAGCTGAAAGGCCCCTGGAGCTCTCCGGCTTTCCGGGCCCTATTTCGGGTCCCTATTTGAGGCTGAAAGATGAGCTGAAAGCCCCCTGGAGCTCTCTGGCTTGCCGGGCCCTATTTCGGGTCCCTATTTCAGCCAGTCATGTAAGTGTCCGGGGGTCAAGGCCTGCAAAGCATTGCCCCGACCCCCTAAAAACAAACAGGGCTTCACCAGCGCCATTTGGATAGATAGGATTTGAAGACCTTACAGAAAAAAATCCCCCCGGAGGAATTACAACAGACCCCTGGGAGAAGAGCACATTTTTCGAAAAAATGACAAAGTGTTTTGATCCAGGGCCCTTCTACAGCTCAGATAAGGCCGATTAAGGGCCCCCTTTTTCGGCTTCTTCCAGCATTTTAAGCCGTTGTTTCCCCCGGATCTTCTCTCTGGTTCTCTGGATCTCCGAGGCAGCAACGCTGTGGGCTCTGGCCGGTCCGGTGAGTGAGTCTCCTCCTCGGTCCTTCTGGATGGGCCTGGTGCCTCTCTGGCTCGGCTCGGTTCGGAGCCCAGATCAGATTACCAGAGGTGGTGCGGGCCGGTCCGCGGGCCCCGTTGGCCGGGACTGGAACCTGGAAACCCCCCCCTGTCCCACCACCACCACCACCACACAATGAAGAGACATGACACATCCTGGTGCATTATTCAAAGTTTATTGTGAACTTTCTGCAGCTTCTTCTCCCATGCACTGGGCAAATCTGCGCCTCATCTCCGCCATTTGGCCGACATCCAGCTGCATCGCATAGAATCGGTCGGCCGTGCGGGTGTCGTGGCACATGACCCGGGCCATCTGCGTCCGGACATCACTGGAGTGGGTGTTCCTGCACTGTGAGGGGAGAGAGAGAGAGAGAGAGAGGGGGGCAGAGAGTCAGAGGGCGGGCAGGCAGGCAGGCAGGCAGGCAGGCAGGCAGGGGTCGGATGGCGGTTATGCTGCTTTCCTGGATAACTTACCATCGTTGCCACCGCGGTCCTGATGTCGGTAAGCGAGGGTCTCCCTGGCAGCAGCATCGCTGCCCACGCGTTCCTGGCGAACGCAGTGATGGTGTTCACGTGCTGATGGTTGGTATTGAAGAAGACCAGATCGCACTGCGGACGTAGCCGAGCCCGGATCTCCATCCACCGCTGGATCCAGCCCAGTTCCTCGTGGGTGAGAAAGACCTGAGCACATCCAAACACCCGGGCAGTCTTATGGTTCTTTACCTGAAGAAGGGCAGAGAAATGTTAAATGGCTGGCTGGCTGGCTGGCTGGCTGGCTGGAGCCTGGATGTATGGAGCCTGGATGGATGGATGGATGGATGGATGGATGGATGGATGCAGCAGCCTGGCTGCTCCATCCATCCATCCATCCATCCAGCCATCCATCCATCCAGCCATCCATCCAGGCTCCAGCCAGCCAGCCAGCCAGCCAGCCAGCCAGCCAGGCTAGTGTTAGTGAGTGGGTGCAGACTTACATTGAGTACGACCCCCGGAGAGGAAGAGACGGCCCCGCTCGCGGCCTCCAGGACCTCTTCGGTGGTAAGGTTGGTCATCACTCCGGCTCGATGGCCGTAGAGAGAAATAAGGTAAAGGCCGAAGAACCCGAACAGCAGGTGCCT
>NC_045682.1:0-64337 GCF_003331165.1 Xiphophorus hellerii
GCTCCGGCCTATTGGCCACCGCGGGGGTTCCGGCCACCGCAGAAGCTCTCGCGCGTTTTCCAGAGCCGCAGCCCGCTCGCCAGCACGGAAGCTCCGGCGCAGTCTCCAGCACCGCCGCCCGCCAGCCGCCGCAGAAGCTGTCTCGCATTTTCCCCGCCCGACCACCGGGCGACACGCGTGAATGCGTTCGGCGGCGATCCCCGACGACTGTCAAAAAATCTGGTGCAGATCGGTCGATGCGTCGAGGAGATACGGCCGATGTATTAACTTAGGGGGCGCAGTGGAGCCAAATTACATCTCAATCCCGTTGGGCTCTTTAGAGGTGAACAAAGGTCATACATATCCAGTTTGGAGCCAATCGGATGACCCATGTGTGAATTAGAGCCAAACGTATGAATATGGCGAGGGACTGATATTCGCCATTTGGCCACGCCCACACGGTTCAGCCAGAAGCGAGCAATGACAGAGCTCATCATCCGAATCATCTTGATTAGGTCAAGAGAGCCATAAACGGAGCTTTCCAAGTAAAAAAACGGCACTTCCTGTTCCGAGGGGGCGGGGCTTAGATGACGTCATAATATGATGACGTAGGATCGACGGGCATCCCACCAGAATCACTCAGGCCAAGTTTGATGCGGCTCGGTCAAAATATGTGGAATGTAGAGGCAAACGTATACGAACGGCGTTGCCGCCATTGAAAACTCTTGGCACTTTAAAGCAAGCGAGACCAACTTCCTATCTGTCATCCAACACAGAATCACCTTGATTAGGTCAAGAGAGCCATAGATGAAAGTTTCCAAGGAAAAAAATAGCACTTCCTGTTCTGAGGGGGCGGGGCTTAGATGACGTCATAATCTGATGACATAGAATTTTCAGGCATCACACCAGCACCACTCAAGCCAAGTTTGGTGCAGCTCGGTCGAAACTTGTGGAATCTAGAAGCAAACGTATGGCATCGGCGTTACAGGTCACTTCGCCACGCCGCCGCACCCAGCTGCTTCATCGCAGCTGGTCAGGGCTTGGATCCACAACACACCAACATGTCTTCTGTCTCTGGACACAGTTTAATATTGATTAGGTCAAAGGGCTAAGATAGCGACCGTTCACAGTAAAACATGACACTTCCTGTTCTCAGGGGGCGTGGCCTACGTGATGTCATCATTTGACCATATGGTATTGTAGGCCACCTGATGACGATCAATCACTGAAAGTTTGGAGTCTCTGTGAGTTTTTGTGTTAGAAATACCAATTTTTCATTTTTTCCTGTGTATTACAAAATCGAAGAATTTCATCTGCAGGGCAATGCTGCCCTCTGGTGTCGAATTACTGAAATAATGAAACTATTTCAGTGGCCAGCAGAGGGCAGCATTGCCCTACAAACGACGAACATGTACTGTTTATTATGTAATTACACAGAAGATCTCTCTAATTCATTCTGAGGGGGCGGGGCTTGGATGACGTCATAATATGATGACATAGCATTGTCAGGCATCACAACAGCATCACTGAGGCCAAGTTTGGTGCAGCTTGGTCGAAACATGTGGAATCTAGAAGCAAACGTATGGCATCGGCGTTACAGGTCACTTCGCCACGCCGCCACACCCAGCTGCTTCATCGCAGCCGGTCAGGGCTTGAATCCACAACACACCAACATGTCTTCTGTCTCTGGACACAGTTTCATGTTGATTAGGTCAAAGGATCACTCAGGCCAAGTTTGATGCAGCTCGGTCAAAATATGTGGAATGTAGAGCCAAACGTATACGAACGGCGTTGCCGCCATTGAAAACTCTTGGCACTTTAAAACAAGCGAGATCAACTTCCTATCTGTCATCCAACACAGAATCAACTTGATTAGGTCAAGAGAGCCATAAACAGAGCTTTCCAAGGAAAAAAATGGCACTTCCTGTTGTGAGGGGGCGGGGCTTAGATGACGTCATAATATGATGACATAGCATTGTCAGGCATCAGACCAGGATGTGTCAGGCCAAGTTTGGTGCAGCTCGGTCGAAACATGTGGAATCTAGAAGCAAACGTATGGCATCGGCGTTACAGGTCACTTCGCCACGCCGCCACACCCAGCTGCTTCATCGCAGCCGGTCAGGGCTTGAATCCACAACACACCAACATGTCTTCTGTCTCTGGACACAGTTTCATGTTGATTAGGTCAAAGGGCTAAGATAGCGACCGTTCACAGTAAAACATGACACTTCCTGTTCTCAGGGGGCGTGGCCTAAGTGATGTCATCATTTGACCATAGGGTATTGTAGGCCACCCGATGACGATCAATCACTGAAAGTTTGATCCCTCTATGTGTTTTTGTATAGGAAATATAAGAGTTTCGTGTTTCATGGCGAGTAGGTGAACTTTGACCCCTGGTAGCCCCCCGTCAGCAAGCTCATACAGTCACCAATTTGATAACTTTAAATCAGACATGCCTTATGATCAGACTGACCGAGTTTGAAGCCGATCAATCGAAATCCCTAGGAGGAGTTCGATCAAATGCAAAGGCTGTAAACGTCAAACTCGAGGTCCAAAATGGACCTTCAATACAAAATGGCCGACTTCCTGTTGGGTTTCGACCATGGCTCTAATAGACTTTTTTGTACGTCCTGACAAGATACACATATGTACCAAGTTTCGTAATTCTAGGATAAAGCATGGCTTGGGGCTGTTCATTTAAAATACTCTAGGGGTCGCTATAGAGAAATTAGGCCACGCCCACCAAATTTTTTTATGAATTCCTGTCGGTGGGTGGATAAGGATCCATCCTAGTGAGTTTGGAGCAGCTGGGCCCGAAATTGTGGAATTCAGAGCCAAACGAAATTCGACGGCGTTCGCAACGCCGCCACGCCCACCTGCTTCATCGCAGCCGGTCGGGGTTGGAATACTCAACACACCAACATGTCTTCTGTCTCTGGACACAGTTTCATGTTGATGAGGTCAAAGGGCTAAGATAGCGACCGTTCACAGTAAAACATGACACTTCCTGTTCTCAGGGGGCGTGGCCTAAGTGATGTCATCATTTGACCATAGGGTATTGTAGGCCACCCGATGACGATCAATCACTGAAAGTTTGGTCCCTCTATGTGTTTTTGTATAGGAAATATAAGAGTTTCGTGTTTCATGGCGAGTAGGTGAACTTTGACCCCTGCTAACCCCCCTTCAACATGCTCCAAAACTCACCAATTTGATAACTTTAAATCAAACATGCCTTATGATCAGACTGACCGAGTTTGAAGTCGATCAATCGAAATCCCTAGGAGGAGTTCGATCAAATACGAAGGCTGTAAACGTCAAAATCGAGGTAAAAAATGGACGTTCAATACAAAATGGCCGACTTCCTGTGATAGTTGGCTTATAACATTAAATGTAAGTTCTGAGTCTTTTGGTGAGCTCTACAAGTGTACCAAATTTCATGTCTCTACGATGAAGTACGTTCATACCATTGTGTCAACAGAAAATTGCTAGTTGCTGCCGTTGAGCAATTTTTTTTGCGATTTTTGCGCCAACCTTAAAATTCAAAATTTTTAATTTTTCTAGTTGCGACCGCCAAGTTTGGTGAGTTTTTGAATATGATAAAGCCCCCAAAAAGGCACACGAAGAGGTGGGAAGAATAATAATAATTAAAGCTGCAAGCAGCCTCGGGCGGCCCTCGCAGCAAGCGCCGCTCCGGCCTATTGGCCACCGCGGGGGTTCCGGCCACCGCAGAAGCTCTCGCGCGTTTTCCAGAGCCGCAGCCCGCTCCCCACCGCAGAAGCTCTGCCGCAGTTTCCAGCACTGCCGCCCGCTAGCCGCTGCAGAAGCTGTCGCGCATTTTCCCCAAATTACATCTCAAACCCGTTGGGCTC
Organism: Xiphophorus hellerii; assembly: GCF_003331165.1. Lineage (NCBI taxonomy): Eukaryota > Metazoa > Chordata > Actinopteri > Cyprinodontiformes > Poeciliidae > Xiphophorus > Xiphophorus hellerii. The sequence goes on from NC_045682.1 coordinate 3,849, forward strand.
TTTAGAGCAGAACAAAGGTCATACATATCCAGTTTGGCGCCAATCGGATGATCCATGTGTGAATAAGAGCCAAACGTATGTATATGGCGAGGGACTGATATTCGCCATTTGGCCACGCCCACACGGTTCAGCCAGCAGTGAGCATTGACAGAGTTTATCATCCGAATCATCTTGATTAGGTCAAGAGAGCCATAAACAGAGCTTTCCAAGGAAAAAAACGGCACTTCCGGTTCCGAGGGGGCGGGGCTTAGATGACGTCACAATGTGATGACGTAGGATCGACGGGCAAGCCTCCAGGATCACTCAGGCCAAGTTTGATGCAGCTCGGTCAAAATATGTGGAATGTAGAGGCAAACGTATACGAACGGCGTTGCCGCCATTGAAAACTCTTGGCACTTTAAAGCAAGCGAGACCAACTTCCTATCTGTCATCCAACACAGAATCACCTTGATTAGGTCAAGAGAGCCATAGATGAAAGTTTCCAAGGAAAAAAATAGCATTTCCTGTTCTGAGGGGGCGGGGCTTAGATGACGTCATAATCTGATGACATAGAATTTTCAGGTATCACACCAGCACCACTCAAGCCAAGTTTGGTGCAGCTCGGTCGAAACATGTGGAATCTAGAAGCAAACGTATGGCATCGGCGTTACAGGTCACTTCGCCACGCCGCCGCACCCAGCTGCTTCATCGCAGCCGGTCAGGGCTTGAATCCACAACACACCAACATGTCTTCTGTCTCTGGACACAGTTTCATGTTGATGAGGTCAAAGGGCTAAGATAGCGACCGTTCACAGTAAAACATGACATTTCCTGTTCTCAGGGGGCGTGGCCTAAGTGATGTCATCATTTCACCACAGGGTATTTTAGGACACCTATTGATGATCAATAACTGAAAGTTTGGTGTCTCTGTGAGTTTCTGTGCAGGATATATAAGAGTTTCGTGTTTCATGGCGAGTAGGTGAACTTTGACCCCTGGTAACCCCCCTTCAGCAATCTCAGACAGTCACCAATTTGATAACTTTAAATCAGACATGCCTTATGATCAGACTGACCGAGTTTGAAGCCGATCAATCGAAATCCCTAGGAGGAGTTCGATCAAATGCAAAGGCTGTAAACGTCAAAGTCGAGGTCCAAAATGGACCTTCAATACAAAATGGCCGACTTCCTGTTGGGTTTCGACCATGGCTCTAAGAGACTTTTTTGTACGTCCTGACAAGATACACATGTGTACCAAGTTTCGTAATTCTAGGATAAAGCATGGCATGGGGCTGTTCATTTAAAATACTCTAGGGGTCGCTATAGAGAAATTAGGCCACGCCCACCAAATTTTGTTATGAATTCCTGTCGGTGGGTGGATAAGGATCCATCCTAGTGAGTTAGGAGGAGCTGGGCCCGAAATTGTGGAATTCAGAGCCAAACGAATTTCGACGGCGTTCGCAACGCCGCCACGCCCACCTGCTTCATCGCAGCCGGTCGGGGTTGGATTACTCAACACACCAACATGTCTTCTGTCTCTGGACACAGTTTCATGTTGATGAGGTCAAAGGGCTAAGATAGCGACCGTTCACAGTAAAACATGACACTTCCTGTTCTCAGGGGGCGTGGCCTAAGTGATGTCATCATTTGACCATAGGGTATTGTAGGGCACCCGATGACGATCAATCACTGAAAGTTTGGTCCCTCTATGTGTTTTTATATAGGAAATATAAGAGTTTCGTGTTTCATGGCGAGTAGGTGAACTTTGACCCCTGCTAACCCCCCTTCAACATGCTCCAAAACTCACCAATTTGATAACTTTAAATCAAACATGCCTTATGATCAGACTGACCGAGTTTGAAGTCGATCAATCGAAATCCCTAGGAGGAGTTCGATCAAATACGAAGGCTGTAAACGTCAAAATCGAGGAAAAAAATGGACGTTCAAGACAAAATGGCTGACTTCCTGTGATAGTTGGCTAATAACATTAAATGTAAGTTCTGAGTCTTTTGGTGAGCTCTACAAGTGTGCCAAATTTCATGTCTCTACGATGAAGTACGTTCATACCATTGTGTTAACAGAAAATTGCTAGTTGCCGCCGTTGAGCAATTTTTTTTGCGATTTTTGCGACAACCTTAAAATTCAAAATTTTTAATTTTTCTAGTTGCGACCGCCAAGTTTGGTGAGTTTTTGAATATGATAAAGCCCCCAAAAAGGCACACGAAGAGGTGGGAAGAATAATAATAATAATTAAAGCTGCAAGCAGCCTCGGGCGGCCCTCGCAGCAAGCGCCGCTCCGGCCTATTGGCCACCGCGGGGGTTCCGGCCACCGCAGAAGCTCTCGCGCGTTTTCCAGAGCCGCAGCCCGCTCCCCACCGCAGAAGCTCTGCCGCAGTTTCCAGCACTGCCGCCCGCTAGCCGCTGCAGAAGCTGTCGCGCATTTTCCCCAAATTACATCTCAAACCCGTTGGGCTCTTTAGAGCAGAACAAAGGTCATACATATCCAGTTTGGCGCCAATCGGATGATCCATGTGTGAATAAGAGCCAAACGTATGTATATGGCGAGGGACTGATATTCGCCATTTGGCCACGCCCACACGGTTCAGCCAGCAGTGAGCATTGACAGAGTTTATCATCCGAATCATCTTGATTAGGTCAAGAGAGCCATAAACAGAGCTTTCCAAGGAAAAAAACGGCACTTCCGGTTCCGAGGGGGCGGGGCTTAGATGACGTCACAATGTGATGACGTAGGATCGACGGGCAAGCCTCCAGGATCACTCAGGCCAAGTTTGATGCAGCTCGGTCAAAATATGTGGAATGTAGAGGCAAACGTATACGAACGGCGTTGCCGCCATTGAAAACTCTTGGCACTTTAAAGCAAGCGAGACCAACTTCCTATCTGTCATCCAACACAGAATCACCTTGATTAGGTCAAGAGAGCCATAGATGAAAGTTTCCAAGGAAAAAAATAGCATTTCCTGTTCTGAGGGGGCGGGGCTTAGATGACGTCATAATCTGATGACATAGAATTTTCAGGTATCACACCAGCACCACTCAAGCCAAGTTTGGTGCAGCTCGGTCGAAACATGTGGAATCTAGAAGCAAACGTATGGCATCGGCGTTACAGGTCACTTCGCCACGCCGCCGCACCCAGCTGCTTCATCGCAGCCGGTCAGGGCTTGAATCCACAACACACCAACATGTCTTCTGTCTCTGGACACAGTTTCATGTTGATGAGGTCAAAGGGCTAAGATAGCGACCGTTCACAGTAAAACATGACATTTCCTGTTCTCAGGGGGCGTGGCCTAAGTGATGTCATCATTTCACCACAGGGTATTTTAGGACACCTATTGATGATCAATAACTGAAAGTTTGGTGTCTCTGTGAGTTTCTGTGCAGGATATATAAGAGTTTCGTGTTTCATGGCGAGTAGGTGAACTTTGACCCCTGGTAACCCCCCTTCAGCAATCTCAGACAGTCACCAATTTGATAACTTTAAATCAGACATGCCTTATGATCAGACTGACCGAGTTTGAAGCCGATCAATCGAAATCCCTAGGAGGAGTTCGATCAAATGCAAAGGCTGTAAACGTCAAAGTCGAGGTCCAAAATGGACCTTCAATACAAAATGGCCGACTTCCTGTTGGGTTTCGACCATGGCTCTAAGAGACTTTTTTGTACGTCCTGACAAGATACACATGTGTACCAAGTTTCGTAATTCTAGGATAAAGCATGGCATGGGGCTGTTCATTTAAAATACTCTAGGGGTCGCTATAGAGAAATTAGGCCACGCCCACCAAATTTTGTTATGAATTCCTGTCGGTGGGTGGATAAGGATCCATCCTAGTGAGTTAGGAGGAGCTGGGCCCGAAATTGTGGAATTCAGAGCCAAACGAATTTCGACGGCGTTCGCAACGCCGCCACGCCCACCTGCTTCATCGCAGCCGGTCGGGGTTGGATTACTCAACACACCAACATGTCTTCTGTCTCTGGACACAGTTTCATGTTGATGAGGTCAAAGGGCTAAGATAGCGACCGTTCACAGTAAAACATGACACTTCCTGTTCTCAGGGGGCGTGGCCTAAGTGATGTCATCATTTGACCATAGGGTATTGTAGGGCACCCGATGACGATCAATCACTGAAAGTTTGGTCCCTCTATGTGTTTTTATATAGGAAATATAAGAGTTTCGTGTTTCATGGCGAGTAGGTGAACTTTGACCCCTGCTAACCCCCCTTCAACATGCTCCAAAACTCACCAATTTGATAACTTTAAATCAAACATGCCTTATGATCAGACTGACCGAGTTTGAAGTCGATCAATCGAAATCCCTAGGAGGAGTTCGATCAAATACGAAGGCTGTAAACGTCAAAATCGAGGAAAAAAATGGACGTTCAAGACAAAATGGCTGACTTCCTGTGATAGTTGGCTAATAACATTAAATGTAAGTTCTGAGTCTTTTGGTGAGCTCTACAAGTGTGCCAAATTTCATGTCTCTACGATGAAGTACGTTCATACCATTGTGTTAACAGAAAATTGCTAGTTGCCGCCGTTGAGCAATTTTTTTTGCGATTTTTGCGACAACCTTAAAATTCAAAATTTTTAATTTTTCTAGTTGCGACCGCCAAGTTTGGTGAGTTTTTGAATATGATAAAGCCCCCAAAAAGGCACACGAAGAGGTGGGAAGAATAATAATAATAATAAACAGTACAGATACAATAGGCCTTCGCAGCGCTTTGCTGCTCGGGCCTAATAAACAGTACAGATACAATAGGCCTTCGCAGCGCTTTGCTGCTCGGGCCTAATTAAAGCTGCAAGCAGCCTCGGGCGGCCCTCGCAGCAAGCGCCGCTCCGGCCTATTGGCCACCGCGGGGGTTCCGGCCACCGCAGAAGCTCTCGCGCGTTTTCCAGAGCCGCAGCCCGCTCCCCACCGCAGAAGCTCTGCCGCAGTTTCCAGCACTGCCGCCCGCTAGCCGCTGCAGAAGCTGTCGCGCATTTTCCCCAAATTACATCTCAAACCCGTTGGGCTCTTTAGAGCAGAACAAAGGTCATACATATCCAGTTTGGCGCCAATCGGATGATCCATGTGTGAATAAGAGCCAAACGTATGTATATGGCGAGGGACTGATATTCGCCATTTGGCCACGCCCACACGGTTCAGCCAGCAGTGAGCATTGACAGAGTTTATCATCCGAATCATCTTGATTAGGTCAAGAGAGCGATAAACAGAGCTTTCCAAGGAAAAAAACGGCACTTCCGGTTCCGAGGGGGCGGGGCTTAGATGACGTCACAATGTGATGACGTAGGATCGACGGGCAAGCCTCCAGGATCACTCAGGCCAAGTTTGATGCAGCTCGGTCAAAATATGTGGAATGTAGAGGCAAACGTATACGAACGGCGTTGCCGCCATTGAAAACTCTTGGCACTTTAAAGCAAGCGAGACCAACTTCCTATCTGTCATCCAACACAGAATCACCTTGATTAGGTCAAGAGAGCCATAGATGAAAGTTTCCAAGGAAAAAAATAGCATTTCCTGTTCTGAGGGGGCGGGGCTTAGATGACGTCATAATCTGATGACATAGAATTTTCAGGTATCACACCAGCACCACTCAAGCCAAGTTTGGTGCAGCTCGGTCGAAACATGTGGAATCTAGAAGCAAACGTATGGCATCGGCGTTACAGGTCACTTCGCCACGCCGCCGCACCCAGCTGCTTCATCGCAGCCGGTCAGGGCTTGAATCCACAACACACCAACATGTCTTCTGTCTCTGGACACAGTTTCATGTTGATGAGGTCAAAGGGCTAAGATAGCGACCGTTCACAGTAAAACATGACATTTCCTGTTCTCAGGGGGCGTGGCCTAAGTGATGTCATCATTTCACCACAGGGTATTTTAGGACACCTATTGATGATCAATAACTGAAAGTTTGGTGTCTCTGTGAGTTTCTGTGCAGGATATATAAGAGTTTCGTGTTTCATGGCGAGTAGGTGAACTTTGACCCCTGGTAACCCCCCTTCAGCAATCTCAGACAGTCACCAATTTGATAACTTTAAATCAGACATGCCTTATGATCAGACTGACCGAGTTTGAAGCCGATCAATCGAAATCCCTAGGAGGAGTTCGATCAAATGCAAAGGCTGTAAACGTCAAAGTCGAGGTCCAAAATGGACCTTCAATACAAAATGGCCGACTTCCTGTTGGGTTTCGACCATGGCTCTAAGAGACTTTTTTGTACGTCCTGACAAGATACACATGTGTACCAAGTTTCGTAATTCTAGGATAAAGCATGGCATGGGGCTGTTCATTTAAAATACTCTAGGGGTCGCTATAGAGAAATTAGGCCACGCCCACCAAATTTTGTTATGAATTCCTGTCGGTGGGTGGATAAGGATCCATCCTAGTGAGTTAGGAGGAGCTGGGCCCGAAATTGTGGAATTCAGAGCCAAACGAATTTCGACGGCGTTCGCAACGCCGCCACGCCCACCTGCTTCATCGCAGCCGGTCGGGGTTGGATTACTCAACACACCAACATGTCTTCTGTCTCTGGACACAGTTTCATGTTGATGAGGTCAAAGGGCTAAGATAGCGACCGTTCACAGTAAAACATGACACTTCCTGTTCTCAGGGGGCGTGGCCTAAGTGATGTCATCATTTGACCATAGGGTATTGTAGGGCACCCGATGACGATCAATCACTGAAAGTTTGGTCCCTCTATGTGTTTTTATATAGGAAATATAAGAGTTTCGTGTTTCATGGCGAGTAGGTGAACTTTGACCCCTGCTAACCCCCCTTCAACATGCTCCAAAACTCACCAATTTGATAACTTTAAATCAAACATGCCTTATGATCAGACTGACCGAGTTTGAAGTCGATCAATCGAAATCCCTAGGAGGAGTTCGATCAAATACGAAGGCTGTAAACGTCAAAATCGAGGAAAAAAATGGACGTTCAAGACAAAATGGCTGACTTCCTGTGATAGTTGGCTAATAACATTAAATGTAAGTTCTGAGTCTTTTGGTGAGCTCTACAAGTGTGCCAAATTTCATGTCTCTACGATGAAGTACGTTCATACCATTGTGTTAACAGAAAATTGCTAGTTGCCGCCGTTGAGCAATTTTTTTTGCGATTTTTGCGACAACCTTAAAATTCAAAATTTTTAATTTTTCTAGTTGCGACCGCCAAGTTTGGTGAGTTTTTGAATATGATAAAGCCCCCAAAAAGGCACACGAAGAGGTGGGAAGAATAATAATAATAATTAAAGCTGCGAGCAGCCTCGGGCGGCCCTCGCAGCAAGCGCCGCTCCGGCCTATTGGCCACCGCGGGGGTTCCAGCCACCGCAGAAGCTCTGGCACGATTTCCAGAGCCGCAGCCAACTCCCCACCGCAGGAGCTCTGCCGCAGTTTCCAGCACCGCCGCCCGCTAGCCGCCGCAGAAGCTGTCGCGCATTTTCCACGCCCGTCCACCGGGCGACACGCGTGAATGCGTTCGGCGGCGCTCCCCGACGACTGTCAAAAAATCTGGTGCAGATCGGTCGATGCGTCGAGGAGATACAGCCGATGTATTAACTTAGGGGGCGCAGTGGAGCCAAATTACATCTCAATCCCGTTGGGCTCTTTAGAGGTGAACAAAGGTCATACATATCCAGTTTGGAGCCAATCGGATGATCCATGCTTGAATTAGAGCCAAACGTATGAATATGGCGAGGGACTGATATTCGCCGTTTGGCCACGCCCGCACGGTTCAGCCAGAAGCCAGCAATGACAGAGCTCATCATCCGAATCATCTTGATTAGGTCAAGAGAGCCATAAACGGAGCTTTCCAAGGAAAAAAACGGCACTTCCGGTTCCGAGGGGGCGGGGCTTAGATGACGTCACAATGTGATGACGTAGGATCGACGGGCAAGCCTCCAGGATCACTCAGGCCAAGTTTGATGCAGCTCGGTCAAAATATGTGGAATGTAGAGGCAAACGTATACGAACGGCGTTGCCGCCATTGAAAACTCTTGGCACTTTAAAGCAAGCGAGACCAACTTCCTATCTGTCATCCAACACAGAATCACCTTGATTAGGTCAAGAGAGCCATAGATGAAAGTTTCCAAGGAAAAAAATAGCACTTCCTGTTGTGAGGGGGCGGGGCTTAGATGACGTCATAATATGATGACATAGCATTGTCAGGTATCACACCAGGATGAGTCAGGCCAAGTTTGGTGCAGCTCGGTCGAAACATGTGGAATCTAGAAGCAAACGTATGGCATCGGCGTTACAGGTCACTTCGCCACGCCGCCGCACCCAGCTGCTTCATCGCAGCCGGTCAGGGCTTGAATCCACAACACACCAACATGTCTTCTGTCTCTGGACACAGTTTCATGTTGATGAGGTCAAAGGGCTAAGATAGCGACCGTTCACAGTAAAACATGACATTTCCTGTTCTCAGGGGGCGTGGCCTAAGTGATGTCATCATTTCACCACAGGGTATTTTAGGACACCTATTGATGATCAATAACTGAAAGTTTGGTGTCTCTGTGAGTTTCTGTGCAGGATATATAAGAGTTTCGTGTTTCATGGCGAGTAGGTGAACTTTGACCCCTGGTAACCCCCCTTCAGCAATCTCAGACAGTCACCAATTTGATAACTTTAAATCAGACATGCCTTATGATCAGACTGACCGAGTTTGAAGCCGATCAATCGAAATCCCTAGGAGGAGTTCGATCAAATGCAAAGGCTGTAAACGTCAAAATCGAGGTCAAATGAACTTCAATCTAAAATGGCCGACTTCCTGTTGGGTTTAGAGCATGGCTCTAAGAGACTTTTTTGTACGTCCCGTCAAGATACACATGTGTACCAAGTTTCGTAATTCTAGGTTTAAGCATGGCTTGGGGCTGTTCATTTAAAATACTCTAGGGGTCGCTATAGAGAAATTAGACCACGCCCACCAAATTTTGTTATGAATTCCTGTCGGTGGGTGGATAAGGATCCATCCTAGTGAGTTTGGAGCAGCTGGGCCCGAAATTGTGGAATTCAGAGCCAAACGTATGGCAACGGCGTTACAGGTCACTTCGCCACGCCGCCACGCCCACCTGCTATGTCAAAGCCGGTCAGGGTTGGAATCCTCAACACACCAACATGTCTTCTGTCTCTGAACACAGTTTCATGTTGATTAGGTGAAAGGGCTAAGATAGCGACCGTTCACAGTAAAACATGACACTTCCTGTTCTCAGGGGGCGTGGCCTAAGTGATGTCATCATTTGACCACAGGGTATTTTAGGACACCCGATGTCGATCAATCAATGAAAGTTTGGTCCCTCTATGTGTTTTTATATAGGAAATATAAGAGTTTCGTGTTTCATGGCGAGTAGGTGAACTTTGACCCCTGCTAACCCCCCTTCAACATACTCCAAAACTCACCAATTTGATAACTTTAAATCAAACATGCCTTATGATCAGACTGACCAAGTTTGAAGTCGATCAATCGAAATCCCTAGGAGGAGTTCGATCAAATACGAAGGCTGTAAACGTCAAAATCGAGGTAAAAAATGGACGTTCAAGACAAAATGGCCGACTTCCTGTGATAGTTGGCTAATAACATTAAATGTAAGTTCTGAGTCTTTTGGGGAGCTCTACAAGCGTACCAAATTTCATGTCTCTACGATGAAATACGTTCATACCATTGTGTCAACAGAAAATTGCTAGTTGCTGCCGTTCAGCAATTCTTTTTGCGATTTTTGCGACAACCTTAAAATTCAAAATTTTTAAATTTTCTAGTTGCGACCGCCAAGTTTGGTGAGTTTTTGAATATGATAAAGCCCCCAAAAAGGCACACGAAGAGGTGGGAAGAATCGTAATAATAATTAAAGCTGCAAGCAGCCTCGGGCGGCCCTCGCAGCAAGCGCCGCTCCGGCCTATTGGCCACCGCGGGGGTTCCAGCCACCGCAGAAGCTCTCGCACGATTTCCAGAGCCGCAGCCAACTCCCCACCGCAGAAGCTCTGCCGCAGTTTCCAGCACCGCCGCCCGCCAGCCGCCGCAGAAGCTGTCGCGCATTTTCCACGCCCCTCCACCGGGCGACACGCGTGAATGCGTTCGGCGGTGCTCCCCGACGACTGTCAAAAAATCTGGTGCAGATCGGTCGATGCGTCGAGGAGATACAGCCGATGTATTAACTTAGGGGGCGCAGTGGAGCCAAATTACATCTCAATCCCGTTGGGCTCTTTAGAGGTGAACAAAGGTCATACATATCCAGTTTGGAGCCAATCGGATGATCCATGCTTGAATTAGAGCCAAACGTATGAATATGGCGAGGGACTGATATTCGCCGTTTGGCCACGCCCGCACGGTTCAGCCAGAAGCCAGCAATGACAGAGCTCATCATCCGAATCATCTTGATTAGGTCAAGAGAGCCATAAACGGAGCTTTCCAAGGAAAAAAACGGCACTTCCGGTTCCGAGGGGGCGGGGCTTAGATGACGTCATAATGTGATGACGTAGGATTGACGGGCAAGCCTCCAGGATCACTCAGGCCAAGTTTGATGCAGCTCGGTCAAAATATGTGGAATGTAGAGGCAAACGTATACGAACGGCGTTGCCGCCATTGAAAACTCTTGGCACTTTAAAGCAAGCGAGACCAACTTCCTATCTGTCATCCAACACAGAATCACCTTGATTAGGTCAAGAGAGCCATAGATGAAAGTTTCCAAGGAAAAAAATAGCACTTCCTGTTCTGAGGGGGCGGGGCTTAGATGACGTCATAATCTGATGACATAGAATTTTCAGGTATCACACCAGCATCACTCAAGCCAAGTTTGGTGCAGCTCGGTCGAAACATGTGGAATCTAGAAGCAAACGTATGGCATCGGCGTTACAGGTCACTTCGCCATGCCGCCGCACCCAGCTGCTTCATCGCAGCCGGTCAGGGCTTGAATCCACAACACACCAACATGTCTTCTGTCTCTGGACACAGTTTCATGTTGATGAGGTCAAAGGGCTAAGATAGCGACCGTTCACAGTAAAACATGACATTTCCTGTTCTCAGGGGGCGTGGCCTAAGTGATGTCATCATTTCACCACAGGGTATTTTAGGACACCTATTGATGATCAATAACTGAAAGTTTGGTGTCTCTGTGAGTTTCTGTGCAGGATATATAAGAGTTTCGTGTTTCATGGTGAGTAGGTGAACTTTGACCCCTGGTAACCCCCCTTCAGCAATCTCAGACAGTCACCAATTTGATAACTTTAAATCAAACATGCCTTATGATCAGACTGACCGAGTTTGAAGCCGATCAATCGAAATCCCTAGGAGGAGTTCGATCAAATGCAAAGGCTGTAAACATCAAAGTCGAGGTCCAAAATGGACCTTCAATACAAAATGGCCGACTTCCTGTTGGGTTTCGACCATGGCTCTAAGAGACTTTTTTGTACGTCCTGACAAGATACACATGTGTACCAAGTTTCGTAATTCTAGGTTAAAGCATGGCTTAGGGCTGTTCATTTAAAATACTCTAGGGGTCGCTATAGAGAAATTAGGCCACGCCCACCAAATTTTGTTATGAATTCCTGTCGGTGGGTGGATAAGGATCCATCCTAGTGAGTTTGGAGCAGCTGGGCCCGAAATTGTGGAATTCAGAGCCAAACGTATGGCAACGGCGTTACAGGTCACTTCGCCACGCCGCCACGCCCACCTGCTATGTCAAAGCCGGTCGGGGTTGGAATCCACAACACACCAACATGTCTTCTGTCTCTGGACACAGTTTCATGTTGATTAGGTCAAAGGGCTAAGATAGCGACCGTTCACAGTAAAACATGACACTTCCTGTTCTCAGGGGGCGTGGCCTACTTAAAAAAATAATTTCACCACAGGGTATTTTAGGACACCCGATGACGATCAATCAATGAAAGTTTGGTCCCTCTATGTGTTTTTATATAGGAAATATAAGAGTTTCGTGTTTCATGGCGAGTAGGTGAACTTTGACCCCTGCTAACCCCCCTTCAACATACTCCAAAACTCACCAATTTGATAACTTTAAATCAAACATGCCTTATGATCAGACTGACCAAGTTTGAAGTCGATCAATCGAAATCCCTAGGAGGAGTTCGATCAAATACGAAGGCTGTAAACGTCAAAATCGAGGTAAAAAATGGACGTTCAAGACAAAATGGCCGACTTCCTGTGATAGTTGGCTAATAACATTAAATGTAAGTTCTGAGTCTTTTGGGGAGCTCTACAAGCGTACCAAATTTCATGTCTCTACGATGAAATACGTTCATACCATTGTGTCAACAGAAAATTGCTAGTTGCCGCCGTTCAGCAATTTTTTTTGCGATTTTTGCGACAACCTTAAAATTCAAAATTTTTAAATTTTCTAGTTGCGACCGCCAAGTTTGGTGAGTTTTTGAATATGATAAAGCCCCCAAAAAGGCACACGAAGAGGTGGGAAGAATCGTAATAATAATTAAAGCTGCAAGCAGCCTCGGGCGGCCCTCGCAGCAAGCGCCGCTCCGGCCTATTGGCCACCGCGGGGGTTCCGGCCACCGCAGAAGCTCTCGCGCGTTTTCCAGAGCCGCAGCCTGCTCCCCACCGCGGAAGCTCTGCCGCAGTTTCCAGCATCGCCGCCCGCTAGCCGCCGCAGAAGCTGTCGCGCATTTTCCCCGCCCGTCCACCGGGCGACAGGCGTGAATGCGTTCGGCGGCGCTCCCCGACGACTGTCCAAAAATCTGGTGCAGATCGGTCGATGCGTCGAGGAGATACGGCCGATGTATTAACTTAGGGGGCGCAGTGGAGTCAAATTACATCTCAAACCCGTCGGGCTCTTTAGAGGTGAACAAAGGTCATACATATCCAGTTTGGCGCCAATCGGATGATCCATGTGTGAATTAGAGCCAAACGTATGAATATGGCGAGGGACTGATATTCGCCGTTTGGCCACGCCCGCACGGTTCAGCCAGAAGCCAGCAATGACAGAGCTCATCATCCGAATCATCTTGATTAGGTCAAGAGAGCCATAAACGGAGCTTTCCAAGGAAAAAAACGGCACTTCCTGTTCCGAGGGGGCGGGGCTTAGATGACGTCATAATGTGATGACGTAGGATTGACGGGCAAGCCTCCAGGATCACTCAGGCCAAGTTTGATGCAGCTCGGTCAAAATATGTGGAATGTAGAGGCAAACGTATACGAACGGCGTTGCCGCCATTGAAAACTCTTGGCACTTTAAAGCAAGCGAGATCAACTTCCTATCTGTCATCCAACACAGAATCACCTTGATTAGGTCAAGAGAGCCATAGATGAAAGTTTCCAAGGAAAAAAATAGCACTTCCTGTTCTGAGGGGGCGGGGCTTAGATGACGTCATAATCTGATGACATAGAATTTTCAGACATCACACCAGCATCACTCAGGCCAAGTTTGGTGCAGCTCGGTCGAAACGTGGAATCTAGAAGCAAAAGTATGGCATCGGCGTTACAGGTCACTTCGCCACGCCGCCACGCCCAGCTGCTATCTCAAAGCCGGTCAGGGTTGGAAACCTCAACACACCAACATGTCTTCTGTCTCTGGACACAGGTTCATGTTGATTAGGTCAAAGGGCTAAGAGAGCGACCGTTCACAGTAAAACATGACACTTCCTGTTCTCAGGGGGCGTGGCCTAAGCGATGTCATAATTTCACCACAGGGTATTTTAGGACACCTATTGTTGATCAATAACTGAAAATTTGGTGTCTCTGTGAGTTTCTGTGCAGGATATATAAGAGTTTCGTGTTTCATGGCGAGTAGGTGAACTTTGACCCCTGGTAACCCCCCTTCAGCAAGCTCATACAGTCACCAATTTGATAACTTTAAATCAGACATGCCTTATGATCAGACTGACCGAGTTTGAAGCCGATCAATCGAAATCCCTAGGAGGAGTTCGATCAAATACGAATGCTGTGAACGTCAAAATCGAGGTCAAATGAAATTCAATCTAAAATGGCCGACTTCCTGTTGGGTTTAGAGCATGGCTCTAAGAGACTTTTTTGTACGTCCCGACAAGATACACATGTGTACCAAGTTTCGTAATTCTAGGTTTAAGCATGGCTTGGGGCTGTTCATTTAAAATACTCTAGGGGTCGCTATAGAGAAATTAGACCACGCCCACCAAATTTTGTTATGAATTCCTGTCGGTGGGTGGATAAGGATCCATCCTAGTGAGTTTGGAGCAGCTGGGCCCGAAATTGTGGAATTCAGAGCCAAACGTATGGCAACGGCGTTACAGGTCACTTCGCCACGCCGCCACGCCCACCTGCTATGTCAAAGCCGGTCAGGGTTGGAATCCTCAACACACCAACATGTCTTCTGTCTCTGGACACAGTTTCATGTTGATTAGGTGAAAGGGCTAAGATAGCGACCGTTCACAGTAAAACATGACACTTCCTGTTCTCAGGGGGCGTGGCCTAAGTGATGTCATCATTTGACCACAGGGTATTTTAGGACACCCGATGACGATCAATCAATGAAAGTTTGGTCCCTCTATGTGTTTTTATATAGGAAATATAAGAGTTTCGTGTTTCATGGCGAGTAGGTGAACTTTGACCCCTGCTAACCCCCCTTCAACATACTCCAAAACTCACCAATTTGATAACTTTAAATCAAACATGCCTTATGATCAGACTGACCAAGTTTGAAGTCGATCAATCGAAATCCCTAGGAGGAGTTCGATCAAATACGAAGGCTGTAAACGTCAAAATCGAGGTAAAAAATGGACGTTCAAGACAAAATGGCCGACTTCCTGTGATAGTTGGCTAATAACATTAAATGTAAGTTCTGAGTCTTTTGGGGAGCTCTACAAGCGTACCAAATTTCATGTCTCTACGATGAAATACGTTCATACCATTGTGTCAACAGAAAATTGCTAGTTGCTGCCGTTCAGCAATTTTTTTTGCGATTTTTGCGACAACCTTAAAATTCAAAATTTTTAAATTTTCTAGTTGCGACCGCCAAGTTTGGTGAGTTTTTGAATATGATAAAGCCCCCAAAAAGGCACACGAAGAGGTGGGAAGAATCGTAATAATAATAAACAGTACAGATACAATAGGCCTTCGCAGCGCTTTGCTGCTCGGGCCTAATTAAAGCTGCAAGCAGCCTCGGGCGGCCCTCGCAGCAAGCGCCGCTCCGGCCTATTGGCCACCGCGGGGGTTCCGGCCACCGCAGAAGCTCTGGCACGATTTCCGGAGCCGCAGCCAACTCCCCACCGCAGGAGCTGTGCCTCAGTTTCCAGCACTGCCGCCCGCTAGCCGCCGCAGAAGCTGTCGCGCATTTTCCCCGCCCGTCCACCGGGCGACACGCGTGAATGCGTTCGGCGGCGCTCCCCGACGACTGTCGAAAAATCTGGCGCAGATCGGTCGATGCGTCGAGGAGATACAACCCATGTATTAACTTAGGGGGCGCAGTGGAGCCAAATTACATTTCAAACCCGTTGGGCTCTTTAGAGGTGAACAAAGGTCATACATATCCAGTTTGGAGCCAATCGGATGATCCATGCTTGAATTAGAGCCAAACGTATGAATATGGCGAGGGACTGATATTCGCCATTTGGCCACGCCCACACGGTTCAGCCAGCAGCGAGCAATGACAGAGCTCATCATCCGAATCATCTTGATTAGGTCAAGAGAGCCATAAACGGAGCTTTCCAAGGAAAAAAACGGCACTTCCGTTTCCGAGGGGGCGGGGCTTAGATGACGTCACAATGTGATGACGTAGGATCGACGGGCAAGCCTCCAGGATCACTCAGGCCAAGTTTGATGCAGCTCGGTCAAAATATGTGGAATGTAGAGGCAAACGTATACGAACGGCGTTCCCGCCATTGAAAACTCTTGGCACTTTAAAGCAAGCGAGACCAACTTCCTATCTGTCATCCAACACAGAATCACTTTGATTAGGTCAAGAGAGCCATAAACAGAGCTTTCCAAGGAAAAAAACGGCACTTCCGGTTCCGAGGGGGCGGGGCTTAGATGACGTCATAATGTGATGACGTAGGATTGACGGGCAAGCCTCCAGGATCACTCAGGCCAAGTTTGATGCAGCTCGGTCAAAATATGTGGAATGTAGAGGCAAACGTATACGAACGGCGTTGCCGCCATTGAAAACTCTTGGCACTTTAAAGCAAGCGAGACCAACTTCCTATCTGTCATCCAACACAGAATCACCTTGATTAGGTCAAGAGAGCCATAGATGAAAGTTTCCAAGGAAAAAAATAGCACTTCCTGTTCTGAGGGGGCGGGGCTTAGATGACGTCATAATCTGATGACATAGAATTTTCAGGTATCACACCAGCATCACTCAAGCCAAGTTTGGTGCAGCTCGGTCGAAACATGTGGAATCTAGAAGCAAACGTATGGCATCGGCGTTACAGGTCACTTCGCCACGCCGCCACGCCCAGCTGCTATCTCAAAGCCGGTCAGGGTTGGAAACCTCAACACACCAACATGTCTTCTGTGTCTGGACACAGTTTCATGTTGATTAGGTCAAAGGGCTAAGAGAGCGACCGTTCACAGTAAAACATGACACTTCCTGTTCTCAGGGGGCGTGGCCTAAGTGATGTCATCATTTCACCACAGGGTATTTTAGGACACCCGATGACGATCAATCACTGAAAGTTTGATCCCTCTATGTGTTTTTGTATAGGAAATATAAGAGTTTCGTGTTTCATGGCGAGTAGGTGAACTTTGACCCCTGGTAACCCCCCTTCAGCAATCTCAGACAGTCACCAATTTGATAACTTTAAATCAGACATGCCTTATGATCAGACTGACCGAGTTTGAAGCCGATCAATCGAAATCCCTAGGAGGAGTTCGATCAAATGCAAAGGCTGTAAACGTCAAAGTCGAGGTCCAAAATGGACCTTCAATACAAAATGGCCGACTTCCTGTTGGGTTTCGACCATGGCTCTAATAGACTTTTTTGTACGTCCTGACAAGATACACATATGTACCAAGTTTCGTAATTCTAGGATAAAGCATGGCTTGGGGCTGTAAATTTAAAATACTCTAGGGGTCGCTATAGAGAAATTAGGCCACGCCCACCAAATTTTGTTATGAATTCCTGTCGGTGGGTGGATAAGGATCCATCCTAGTGAGTTTGGAGCAGCTGGGCCCGAAATTGTGGAATTCAGAGCCAAACGAAATTCGACGGCGTTCGCAACGCCGCCACGCCCACCTGCTTCATCGCAGCCGGTCGGGGTTGGAATACTCAACACACCAACATGTCTTCTGTCTCTGGACACAGTTTCATGTTGATTAGGTCAAAGGGCTAAGATAGCGACCGTTCACAGTAAAACATGACACTTCCTGTTCTCAGGGGGCGTGGCCTAAGTGATGTCATCATTTGACCATAGGGTATTGTAGGGCACCCGATGACGATCAATCACTGAAAGTTTGGTCCCTCTATGTGTTTTTGTATAGGAAATATAAGAGTTTCGTGTTTCATGGCGAGTAGGTGAACTTTGACCCCTGCTAACCCCCCTTCAACATGCTCCAAAACTCACCAATTTGATAACTTTAAATCAAACATGCCTTATGATCAGACTGACCGAGTTTGAAGTCGATCAATCGAAATCCCTAGGAGGAGTTCGATCAAATACGAAGGCTGTAAACGTCAAAATCGAGGTAAAAAATGGACGTTCAATACAAAATGGCCGACTTCCTGTGATAGTTGGCTTATAACATTAAATGTAAGTTCTGAGTCTTTTGGTGAGCTCTACAAGTGTACCAAATTTCATGTCTCTACGATGAAGTACGTTCATACCATTGTGTCAACAGAAAATTGCTAGTTGCCGCCGTTGAGCAATTTTTTTTGCGATTTTTGCGACAACCTTAAAATTCAAAATTTTTAAATTTTCTAGTCGCGACCGCCAAGTTTGGTGAGTTTTTGAATATGATAAAGCCCCCAAAAAGGCACACGAAGAGGGGGGCAGAATAATAATAAAACAGTACAGATACAATAGGCCTTCGCAGCGCTTTGCTGCTCGGGCCTAATTAAAGCTGCGAGCAGCCTCGGGCGGCCCTCGCAGCAAGCGCCGCTCCGGCATATTGGCCACCGCGGGGGTTCCAGCCACCGCAGAAGCTCTCGCACGATTTCTAGAGCCGCAGCCAACTCCCCACCACAGAAGCTCTGCCGCAGTTTCCAGCACCGCCGCCCGCTAGCCACCGCAGAGGCTGTCGCGCATTTTCCACGCCCGTCCACCAGGCGACATGCGTGAATGCGTTCGGCAGCGCTCCCCGACCACTGTCAAAAAATCTGGTGCAGATCGGTCGATGCCTCGAGGAGACACAGCCGATGTATTAACTTAGGGGGCGCAGTGGAGCCAAATTACATCTCAAACTCGTTGGGCTCTTTAGAGGTGAACAAAGATCATACATATCCAGTTTGGCGTCAATCGGATGATCCGTGTGTGATTTAGAGCCAAACGTATGCATATGGCGAGGGACTGATGTTCGCCATTTGGCCACGCCCACACGGTTCAGCCAGCAGCGAGCATTGACAGAGTTTATCATCCGAATCATCTTGATTAGGTCAAGAGAGCCATAAACGGAGCTTTCCAAGGAAAAAAACGGCACTTCCGGTTCCGAGGGGGCGGGGCTTAGATGACGTCATAATGTGATGACGTAGGATCGACGGGCAAGCCTCCAGGATCACTCAGGCCAAGTTTGATGCAGCTCGGTCAAAATATGTGGAATGTAGAGGCAAACGTATACGAACGGCGTTGCCGCCATTGAAAACTCTTGGCACTTTAAAGCAAGCGAGACCAACTTCCTATCTGTCATCCAACACAGAATCACCTTGATTAGGTCAAGAGAGCCATAAACGGAGCTTTCCAAGGAAAAAAACGGCACTTCCGGTTCCGAGGGGGCGGGGCTTAGATGACGTCATAATGTGATGACGTAGGATCGACGGGCAAGCCTCCAGGATCACTCAGGCCAAGTTTGATGCAGCTCGGTCAAAATATGTGGAATGTAGAGGCAAACGTATACGAACGGCGATGCCGCCATTGAAAACTCTTGGCACTTTAAAGCAAGCGAGACCAACTTCCTATCTGTCATCCAACACAGAATCACCTTGATTAGGTCAAGAGAGCCATAAACGGAGCTTTCCAAGGAAAAAAACGGCACTTCCTGTTCTGAGGGGGCGGGGCTTTGATGACGTCATAATCTGATGACATAGAATTTTCAGGTATCACACCAGCATCACTCAAGCCAAGTTTGGTGCAGCTCGGTCGAAACATGTGGAATCTAGAAGCAAACGTATGGCATCGGCGTTACAGGTCACTTCGCCACGCCGCCACGCCCAGCTGCTATCTCAAAGCCGGTCAGGGTTGGAATCCTCAACACACCAACATTTCTTCTGTGTCTGGACACAGTTTCATGTTGATTAGGTCAAAGGGCTAAGAGAGCGACCGCTCACAGTAAAACATGACACTTCCTGTTCTCAGGGGGCGTGGCTTAAGTGATGTCATCATTTCACCACAGGGTATTTTAGGACATCCGATGCCGATCAATCACTGAAAGTTTGGTCCCTCTATGTGTTTTTTTATAGGAAATATAAGAGTTTCGTGTTTCATGGCGAGTAGGTGAACTTTGACCCCTGCTAACCCCCCTTCAACATACTCCAAAACTCACCAATTTGATAACTTTAAATCAAACATGCCTTATGATCAGACTGACCGAGTTTGAAGTCGATCAATCGAAATCCCTAGGAGGAGTTCGATCAAATACGAACGCTGTAAACGTCAAAATCGAGGAAAAAAATGGACGTTCAATACAAAATGGCCGACTTCCTGTGATAGTTGGCTTATAACATTAAATGTAAGTTCTGAGTCTTTTGGTGAGCTCTACATGTGTACCAAATTTCATGTCTCTACGATGAAGTACGTTCATACCATTGTGTCAACAGAAAATTGCTAGTTGCCGCCGTTCAGCAATTTTTTTTGCGATTTTTGCGACAACCTTAAAATTCAAAATTTTTAAATTTTCTAGTCGCCACCGCCAAGTTTGGTGAGTTTTTGAATATGATAAAGCCCCCAAAAAGGCGCCTCTTTGGGGGGGCAGAATCGTAATAATAATTAAAGCTGCAAGCAGCCTCGGGCGGCCCTCGCAGCAAGCGCCGCTCCGGCCTATTGGCCACCGCGGGGGTTCCAGCCACCGCAGAAGCTCTGGCACAATTTCCGGAGCCGCAGCCAACTCCCCACCGCAGGAGCTCTGCCGCAGTTTCCAGTACCGCCGCCCGCTAGCTGCCGCAGAAGCTGTCGCGCATTTTCCACGCCCGTCCACCGGGCGATACGCGTGAATGCGTTCGGCGGCGCTCCCCGACGACTGTCAAAAAATCTGGTGCAGATCGGTCGATGCGTCGAGGAGATACAGCCGATGTATTAACTTAGGGGGCGCAGTGGAGCCAAATTACATCTCAATCCCGTTGGGCTCTTTAGAGGTGAACAAAGGTCATACATATCCAGTTTGGAGCCAATCGGATGATCCGTGCTTGAATTAGAGCCAAACGTATGAATATGGCGAGGGACTGATATTCGCCATTTGGCCACGCCCACACGGTTCAGCCAGCAGCGAGCAATGACAGAGCTCATCATCCGAATCATCTTGATTAGGTCAAGAGAGCCATAAACGGAGCTTTCCAAGGAAAAAAACGGCACTTCCGGTTCCGAGGGGGCGGGGCTTAGATGACGTCATAATGTGATGACGTAGGATCGACGGGCAAGCCTCCAGGATCACTCAGGCCAAGTTTGATGCAGCTCGGTCAAAATATGTGGAATGTAGAGGCAAACGTATACGAACGGCGTTGCCGCCATTGAAAACTCTTGGCACTTTAAAGCAAGCGAGACCAACTTCCTATCTGTCATCCAACACAGAATCACCTTCCTTTAGGTCAAGAGAGCCATAAACAGAGCTTTCCAAGGAAAAAAACGGCACTTCCGGTTCCGAGGGGGCGGGGCTTAGATGACGTCATAATGTGATGACGTAGGATTGACGGGCAAGCCTCCAGGATCACTCAGGCCAAGTTTGATGCAGCTCGGTCAAAATATGTGGAATGTAGAGGCAAACGTATACGAACGGCGTTGCCGCCATTGAAAACTCTTGGCACTTTAAAGCAAGCGAGACCAACTTCCTATCTGTCATCCAACACAGAATCACCTTGATTAGGTCAAGAGAGCCATAGATGAAAGTTTCCAAGGAAAAAAATAGCACTTCCTGTTCTGAGGGGGCGGGGCTTAGATGACGTCATAATCTGATGACATAGAATTTTCAGGTATCACACCAGCATCACTCAAGCCAAGTTTGGTGCAGCTCGGTCGAAACATGTGGAATCTAGAAGCAAACGTATGGCATCGGCGTTACAGGTCACTTCGCCACGCCGCCACGCCCAGCTGCTATCTCAAAGCCGGTCAGGGTTGGAATCCTCAACACACCAACATGTCTTCTGTGTCTGGACACAGTTTCATGTTGATTAGGTCAAAGGGCTAAGAGAGCGACCGCTCACAGTAAAACATGACACTTCCTGTTCTCAGGGGGCGTGGCTTAAGTGATGTCATCATTTGACCATATGGTATTGTAGGCCACCTGATGACGATCAATCACTGAAAGTTTGGAGTCTCTGTGAGTTTTTGTGTTAGAAATACCAATTTTTCATTTTTTCCTGTGTATTACAAAATCGAAGAATTTCATCTGCAGGGCAATGCTGCCCTCTGGTGTCGAATTACTGAAATAATGAAACTATTTCAGTGGCCAGCAGAGGGCAGCATTGCCCTACAAACGACGAACATGTACTGTTTATTATGTAATTACACAGAAGATCTCTCTAATTCATTCTGAGGGGGCGGGGCTTAGATGACGTCATAATATGATGACATAGCATTGTCAGGCATCACAACAGCATCACTGAGGCCAAGTTTGGTGCAGCTCGGTCGAAACATGTGGAATCTAGAAGCAAACGTATGGCATCGGCGTTACAGGTCACTTCGCCACGCCGCCGCACCCAGCTGCTTCATCGCAGCCGGTCAGGGCTTGAATCCACAACACACCAACATGTCTTCTGTCTCTGGACACAGTTTCATATTGATGAGGTCAAAGGGCTAAGATAGCGACCGTTCACAGTAAAACATGACACTTCCTGTTCTCAGGGGGCGTGGCCTAAGTGATGTCATCATTTGACCATAGGGTATTGTAGGGCACCCGATGACGATCAATCACTGAAAGTTTGATCCCTCTATGTGTTTTTGTATAGGAAATATAAGAGTTTCGTGTTTCATGGCGAGTAGGTGAACTTTGACCCCTGGTAACCCCCTTTCAGCAAGCTCATACAGTCACCAATTTGATAACTTTAAATCAGACATGCCTTATGATCAGACTGACCGAGTTTGAAGCCGATCAATCGAAATCCCTAGGAGGAGTTCGATCAAATGCAAAGGCTGTAAACGTCAAACTCGAGGTCCAAAATGGACCTTCAATACAAAATGGCCGACTTCCTGTTGGGTTTCGACCATGGCTCTAATAGACTTTTTTGTACGTCCTGACAAGATACACATATGTACCAAGTTTCGTAATTCTAGGATAAAGCATGGCTTGGGGCTGTTCATTTAAAATACTCTAGGGGTCGCTATAGAGAAATTAGGCCACGCCCACCAAATTTTGTTATGAATTCCTGTCGGTGGGTGGATAAGGATCCATCCTAGTGAGTTTGGAGCAGCTGGGCCCGAAATTGTGGAATTCAGAGCCAAACGAAATTCGACGGCGTTCGCAACGCCGCCACGCCCACCTGCTTCATCGCAGCCGGTCGGGGTTGGAATCCACAACACACCAACATGTCTTCTGTCTCTGGACACAGTTTCATGTTGATTAGGTCAAAGGGCTAAGATAGCGACCGTTCACAGTAAAACATGACACTTCCTGTTCTCAGGGGGCGTGGCCTAAGTGATGTCATCATTTGACCATAGGGTATTGTAGGGCACCCGATGACGATCAATCACTGAAAGTTTGGTCCCTCTATGTGTTTTTATATAGGAAATATAAGAGTTTCGTGTTTCATGGCGAGTAGGTGAACTTTGACCCCTGCTAACCCCCCTTCAACATGCTCCAAAACTCACCAATTTGATAACTTTAAATCAAACATGCCTTATGATCAGACTGACCGAGTTTGAAGTCGATCAATCGAAATCCCTAGGAGGAGTTCGATCAAATACGAAGGCTGTAAACGTCAAAATCGAGGAAAAAAATGGACGTTCAAGACAAAATGGCTGACTTCCTGTGATAGTTGGCTAATAACATTAAATGTAAGTTCTGAGTCTTTTGGTGAGCTCTACAAGTGTGCCAAATTTCATGTCTCTACGATGAAGTACGTTCATACCATTGTGTTAACAGAAAATTGCTAGTTGCCGCCGTTGAGCAATTTTTTTTGCGATTTTTGCAACAACCTTAAAATTCAAAATTTTTAATTTTTCTAGTTGCGACCGCCAAGTTTGGTGAGTTTTTGAATATGATAAAGCCCCCAAAAAGGCACACGAAGAGGTGGGAAGAATAATAATAATAAACAGTACAGATACAATAGGCCTTCGCAGCGCTTTGCTGCTCGGGCCTAATAAGAAACAGTACAGAAACAATAGGCCTTCGCAGCGCTTTGCTGCTCGGGCCTAATAATAAACAGCACAGATACAATAGGCCTTCGCAGCGCTTTGCTGCTCGGGCCTAATTAAAGCTGCAAGCAGCCTCGGGCGGCCCTCGCAGCAAGCGCCGCTCCGGCCTATTGGCCACCGCGGGGGTTCCAGCCACCGCAGAAGCTCTCGCGCGATTTCCAGAGCCGCAGCCCGCTCCCCACCGCAGAAGCTCTGCCGCAGTTTCCAGCACCGCCGCCCGCTAGCTGCCGCAGAAGCTGTCGTGCATTTTCCCCGCCCGTCCACCGGGCGACACGCGTGAATGCGTTCGGCAGCGCTCCCCGACGACTGTCAAAAAATCTGGTGCAGATCGGTCGATGCGTCGAGGAGATATAGCCGATGTATTAACTTAGGGGGCGCAGTGGAGTCAAATTACATTTCAACCTAGTTGGGCTCTTTAGAGGTGAACAAAGGTCATACATATCCAGTTTGGAGCCAATCGGATGATCCATGCTTGAATTAGAGCCAAACGTATGAATATGGCGAGGGACTGATATTCGCCATTTGGCCACGCCCACACGGTTCAGCCAGCAGCGAGCAATGACAGAGCTCATCATCCGAATCATCTTGATTAGGTCAAGAGAGCCATAAACGGAGCTTTCCAAGGAAAAAAACGACACTTCCGGTTCCGAGGGGGCGGGGCTTAGATGACGTCACCATGTGATGACGTAGGATCGACGGGCAAGCCTCCAGGATCACTCAGGCCAAGTTTGATGCAGCTCGGTCAAAATATGTGGAATGTAGAGGCAAACGTATACGAACGGCGTTGCCGCCATTGAAAACTCTTGGCACTTTAAAGCAAGCGAGACCAACTTCCTATCTGTCATGCAACACAGAATCACCTTGATTAGGTCAAGAGAGCCATAAACAGAGCTTTCCAAGGAAAAAAACGGCACTTCCGGTTCCGAGGGGGCGGGGCTTAGATGACGTCATAATGTGATGACGTAGGATTGACGGGCAAGCCTCCAGGATCACTCAGGCCAAGTTTGATGCAGCTCGGTCAAAATATGTGGAATGTAGAGGCAAACGTATACGAACGGCGTTGCCGCCATTGAAAACTCTTGGCACTTTAAAGCAAGCGAGACCAACTTCCTATCTGTCATCCAACACAGAATCACCTTGATTAGGTCAAGAGAGCCATAGATGAAAGTTTCCAAGGAAAAAAATAGCACTTCCTGTTCTGAGGGGGCGGGGCTTAGATGACGTCATAATCTGATGACATAGAATTTTCAGGTATCACACCAGCATCACTCAAGCCAAATTTGGTGCAGCTCGGTCGAAACATGTGGAATCTAGAAGCAAACGTATGGCATCGGCGTTACAGGTCACTTCGCCATGCCGCCGCACCCAGCTGCTTCATCGCAGCCGGTCAGGGTTGGAAACCTCAACACACCACCATGTCTTCTGTCTCTGGACACAGGTTCATGTTGATTAGGTCAAAGGGCTAAGAGAGCGACCGTTCACAGTAAAACATGACACTTCCTGTTCTCAGGGGGCGTGGCCTACGTGATGTCATCATTTGACCATATGGTATTGTAGGACACCTGATGACGATCAATCACTGAAAGTTTGGAGTCTCTGTGAGTTTTTGTGTTAGAAATACCAATTTTTCATTTTTTCCTGTGTATTACAAAATCGAAGAATTTCATCTGCAGGGCAATGCTGCCCTCTGGTGTCGAATTACTGAAATAATGAAACTATTTCAGTGGCCAGCAGAGGGCAGCATTGCCCTACAAACGACGAACATGTACTGTTTATTATGTAATTACACAGAAGATCTTTCTAATTCATTCTGAGGGGGCGGGGCTTAGATGACGTCATAATATGATGACATAGCATTGTCAGGCATCACAACAGCATCACTGAGGCCAAGTTTGGTGCAGCTCGGTCGAAACATGTGGAATCTAGAAGCAAACGTATGGCATCGGCGTTACAGGTCACTTCGCCACGCCGCCACACCCAGCTGCTTCATCGCAGCCGGTCAGGGCTTGAATCCACAACACACCAACATGTCTTCTGTCTCTGGACACAGTTTCATGTTGATTAGGTCAAAGGGCTAAGATAGCGACCGTTCACAGTAAAACATGACACTTCCTGTTCTCAGGGGGCGTGGCCTAAGCGATGTCATAATTTCACCACAGGGTATTTTAGGACACCTATTGTTGATCAATAACTGAAAATTTGGTGTCTCTGTGAGTTTCTGTGCAGGATATATAAGAGTTTCGTGTTTCATGGCGAGTAGGTGAACTTTGACCCCTGGTAACCCCCCTTCAGCAAGCTCATACAGTCACCAATTTGATAACTTTGAATCAGACATGCCTTATGATCAGACTGACCGAGTTTGAAGCCGATCAATCGAAATCCCTAGGAGGAGTTCGATCAAATACGAATGCTGTGAACGTCAAAATCGAGGTCAAATGAAATTCAATCTAAAATGGCCGACTTCCTGTTGGGTTTAGAGCATGGCTCTAAGAGACTTTTTTGTACGTCCCGACAAGATACACATGTGTACCAAGTTTCGTAATTCTAGGTTTAAGCATGGCTTGGGGCTGTTCATTTAAAATACTCTAGGGGTCGCTATAGAGAAATTAGGCCACGCCCACCAAATTTTGTTATGAATTCTTGTCGGGGGGTGGATAAGGATCCATCCTAGTGAGTTTGGAGCAGCTGGGCCCGAAATTGTGGAATTCAGAGCCAAACGTATGGCAACGGCGTTACAGGTCACTTCGCCACGCCGCCACGCCCACCTGCTATGTCAAAGCCAGTCAGGGTTGGAATCCTCAACACACCAACATGTCTTCTGTCTCTGGACACAGTTTCATGTTGATTAGGTCAAAGGGCTAAGAGAGCGACCGCTCACAGTAAAACATGACACTTCCTGTTCTCAGGGGGCGTGGCTTAAGTGATGTCATCATTTCACCACAGGGTATTTTAGGACATCCGATGCCGATCAATCACTGAAAGTTTGGTCCCTCTATGTGTTTTTTTATAGGAAATATAAGAGTTTCGTGTTTCATGGCGAGTAGGTGAACTTTGACCCCTGCTAACCCCCCTTCAACATACTCCAAAACTCACCAATTTGATAACTTTAAATCAAACATGCCTTATGATCAGACTGACCGAGTTTGAAGTCGATCAATCGAAATCCCTAGGAGGAGTTCGATCAAATACGAAGGCTGTAAACGTCAAAATCGAGGAAAAAAATGGACGTTCAATACAAAATGGCCGACTTCCTGTGATAGTTGGCTAATAACATTAAATGTAAGTTCTGAGTCTTTTGGTGAGCTCTACAAGTGTACCAAATTTCATGTCTCTACGATGAAGTACGTTCATACCATTGTGTCAACAGAAAATTGCTAGTTGCCGCCGTTGAGCAATTTTTTTTGCGATTTTTGCGACAACCTTAAAATTCAAAATTTTGAATTTTTCTAGTCGCGACCGCCAAGTTTGGTGAGTTTTTGAATATGATAAAGCCCCCAAAAAGGCAATTCATTTGGGTGGAAGAATAATAAGAATAATTAAAGCTGCGAGCAGCCTCGGGCGGCCCTCGCAGCAAGCGCCGCTCCGGCCTATTGGCCACCGCGGGGGTTCCGGCCACCGCAGAAGCTCTCGCGCGTTTTCCAGAGCCGCAGCCCGCTCCCCACCGCAGAAGCTCTGCCGCAGTTTCCAGCACTGCCGCCCGCTAGCCGCTGCAGAAGCTGTCGCGGATTTTCCCCAAATTACATCTCAAACCCGTTGGGCTCTTTAGAGCAGAACAAAGGTCATACATATCCAGTTTGGCGCCAATCGGATGATCCATGTGTGAATTAGAGCCAAACGTATGTATATGGCGAGGGACTGATATTCGCCATTTGGCCACGCCCACACGGTTCAGCCAGCAGTGAGCATTGACAGAGTTTATCATCCGAATCATCTTGATTAGGTCAAGAGAGTCATAAACAGAGCTTTCCAAGGAAAAAAACGGCACTTCCTGTTCCGAGGGGGCGGGGCTTAGATGACGTCATAATATGATGACGTAGGATCGACGGGCAAGCCTCCAGGATCACTCAGGCCAAGTTTGATGCAGCTCGGTCAAAATATGTGGAATGTAGAGGCAAACGTATACGAACGGCGTTGCCGCCATTGAAAACTCTTGGCACTTTAAAGCAAGCGAGACCAACTTCCTATCTGTCATCCAACACAGAATCACCTTGATTAGGTCAAGAGAGCAATAAACAGAGCTTTCCAAGGAAAAACACGGCACTTCCTGTTCCGAGGGGGCGGGGCTTAGATAACGTCATAATGTGATGACGTAGGATCGACGGGCAAGCCTCCAGGATCACTCAGGCCAAGTTTGATGCAGCTCGGTCAAAATATGTGGAATGTAGAGGCAAACGTATACGAACGGCGTTGCCGCCATTGAAAACTCTTGGCACTTTAAAGCAAGCGAGACCAACTTCCTATCTGTCATCCAACACAGAATCACCTTGATTAGGTCAAGAGAGCCATAAACAGAGCTTTCCAAGGAAAAAAACGGCACTTCCGGTTCCGAGGGGGCGGGGCTTAGATGACGTCATAATGTGATGACGTAGGATTGACGGGCAAGCCTCCAGGATCACTCAGGCCAAGTTTGATGCAGCTCGGTCAAAATATGTGGAATGTAGAGGCAAACGTATACGAACGGCGTTGCCGCCATTGAAAACTCTTGGCACTTTAAAGCAAGCGAGACCAACTTCCTATCTGTCATCCAACACAGAATCACCTTGATTAGGTCAAGAGAGCCATAGATGAAAGTTTCCAAGGAAAAAAATAGCACTTCCTGTTCTGAGGGGGCGGGGCTTAGATGACGTCATAATCTGATGACATAGAATTTTCAGGTATCACACCAGCATCACTCAAGCCAAGTTTGGTGCAGCTCGGTCGAAACATGTGGAATCTAGAAGCAAACGTATGGCATCGGCGTTACAGGTCACTTCGCCACGCCGCCACGCCCAGCTGCTATCTCAAAGCCGGTCAGGGTTGGAAACCTCAACACACCAACATGTCTTCTGTCTCTGGACACAGGTTCGTGTTGATTAGGTCAAAGGGCTAAGATAGCGACCGTTCACAGTAAAACATGACACTTCCTGTTCTCAGGGGGCGTGGCCTAAGCGATGTCATCATTTCACCACAGGGTATTTTAGGACACCTATTGTTGATCAATAACTGAAAATTTGGTGTCTCTGTGAGTTTCTGTGCAGGATATATAAGAGTTTCGTGTTTCATGGCGAGTAGGTGAACTTTGACCCCTGGTAACCCCCCTTCAGCAAGCTCATACAGTCACCAATTTGATAACTTTAAATCAGACATGCCTTATGATCAGACTGACCGAGTTTGAAGCCGATCAATCGAAATCCCTAGGAGGAGTTCGATCAAATACGAATGCTGTAAACGTCAAAATCGAGGTCAAATGAAATTCAATCTAAAATGGCCGACTTCCTTTTTTGGTTTAGAGCATAGCTCTAAGAGACTTTTTTGTACGTCCCGACAAAATACACATGTGTACCAAGTTTCGTAATTCTAGGTTTAAGCATGGCTTGGGGCTGTTCATTTAAAATACTCTAGGGGTCGCTATAGAGAAATTAGGCCACGCCCACCAAATTTTGTTATGAATTCCTGTCGGTGAGTGGATAAGGATCCATCCTAGTGAGTTTGGAGCAGCTGGGCCCGAAATTGTGGAATTCAGAGCCAAACGTATGGCAACGGCGTTACAGGTCACTTCGCCACGCCGCCACGCCCACCTGCTATGTCAAAGCCGGTCAGGGTTGGAATCCTAAACACACCAACATGTCTTCTGTCTCTGGACACAGTTTCATATTGATGAGGTCAAAGGGCTAAGATAGCGACCGTTCACAGTAAAACATGACACTTCCTGTTCTCAGGGGGCGTGGCCTAAGTGATGTCATCATTTGATCATAGGGTATTGTAGGGCACCCGATGACGATCAATCACTGAAAGTTTGGTCCCTCTATGTGTTTTTGTATAGGAAATATAAGAGTTTCGTGTTTCATGGCGAGTAGGTGAACTTTGACCCCTGCTAACCCCCCTTCAACATGCTCCAAAACTCACCAATTTGATAACTTTAAATCAAACATGCCTTATGATCAGACTGACCAAGTTTGAAGTCGATCAATCGAAATCCCTAGGAGGAGTTCGATCAAATATGAAGGCTGTAAACGTCAAAATCGAGGTAAAAAATGGACGTTCAATACAAAATGGCCGACTTCCTGTGATAGTTGGCTTATAACATTAAATGTAAGTTCTGAGTCTTTTGGTGAGCTCTACATGTGTACCAAATTTCATGTCTCTACGATGAAGTACGTTCATACCATTGTGTCAACAGAAAATTGCTAGTTGCCGCCGTTCAGCAATTTTTTTTGCGATTTTTGCGACAACCTTAAAATTCAAAATTTTTAAATTTTCTAGTCGCCACCGCCAAGTTTGGTGAGTTTTTGAATATGATAAAGCCCCCAAAAAGGCGCCTCTTTGGGGGGGCAGAATCGTAATAATAATAAGAAACAGTACAGAAACAATAGGCCTTCGCAGCGCTTTGCTGCTCGGGCCTAATAAACAGTACAGATACAATAGGCCTTCGCAGCGCTTTGCTGCTCGGGCCTAATTAAAGCTGCAAGCAGCCTCGGGCGGCCCTCGCAGCAAGCGCCGCTCCGGCCTATTGGCCACCGCGGGGGTTCCGGCCACCGCAGAAGCTCTCGCACGTTTTCCAGAGCCGCAGCCCGCTCCCCACCGCGGAAGCTCTGCCGCAGTTTCCAGCACCGCCGCCCGCCAGCCGCCGCAGAAGCTGTCGCGCATTTTCCCCGCCCGTCCACCGGGCGACAGGCGTGAATGCGTTCGGCGGCGCTCCCCGACGACTGTCAAAAAATCTGGTGCAGATCGGTCGATGCGTCGAGGAGATACAGCCGATGTATTAACTTAGGGGGCGCAGTGGAGCCAAATTACACCTCAATCCCGTTGGGCTCTTTAGAGGTGAACAAAGGTCATACATATCCAGTTTGGAGCCAATCGGATGATCCATGCTTGAATTAGAGCCAAACGTATGAATATGGCGAGGGACTGATATTCGCCATTTGGCCACGCCCACACGGTTCAGCCAGCAGCGAGCAATGACAGAGCTCATCATCCGAATCATCTTGATTAGGTCAAGAGAGCCATAAACGGAGCTTTCCAAGGAAAAAAACGGCACTTCCGGTTCCGAGGGGGCGGGGCTTAGATGACGTCATAATGTGATGACGTAGGATTGACGGGCAAGCCTCCAGGATCACTCAGGCCAAGTTTGATGCAGCTCGGTCAAAATATGTGGAATGTAGAGGCAAACGTATACGAACGGCGTTGCCGCCATTGAAAACTCTTGGCACTTTAAAGCAAGCGAGACCAACTTCCTATCTGTCATCCAACACAGAATCACCTTGATTAGGTCAAGAGAGCCATAAACAGAGCTATCCAAGGAAAAAAAACGGCACTTCCTGTTCCGAGGGGGCGGGGCTTAGATGACGTCATAATCTGATGACATAGAATTTTCAGACATCACACCAGCATCACTCAAGCCAAGTTTGGTGCAGCTCGGTCGAAACATGTGGAATCTAGAAGCAAAAGTATGGCATCGGCGTTACAGGTCACTTCGCCACGCCGCCACGCCCAGCTGCTATCTCAAAGCCGGTCAGGGTTGGAAACCTCAACACACCAACATGTCTTCTGTCTCTGGAAACAGGTTCATGTTGATTAGGTCAAAGGGCTAAGAGAGCGACCGTTCACAGTAAAACATGACACTTCCTGTTCTCAGGGGGCGTGGCCTACGTGATGTCATCATTTGACCATATGGTATTGTAGGCCACCTGATGACGATCAATCACTGAAAGTTTGGAGTCTCTGTGACTTTTTGTGTTAGAAATACCAATTTTTCATTTTTTCCGGTGTATTACAAAATCGAAGAATTTCATCTGCAGGGCAATGCTGCCCTCTGGTGTCGAATTACTGAAATAATGAAACTATTTCAGTGGCCAGCAGAGGGCAGCATTGCCCTACAAACGACGAACATGTACTGTTTATTATGTAATTACACAGAAGATCTCTCTAATTCATTCTGAGGGGGCGGGGCTTAGATGACGTCATAATATGATGACATAGCATTGTCAGGTATCACACCAGGATGAGTCAGGCCAAGTTTGGTGCAGCTCGGTCGAAACATGTGGAATCTAGAAGCAAACGTATGGCATCGGCGTTACAGGTCACTTCGCCACGCCGCCACACCCAGCTGCTTCATCGCAGCCGGTCAGGGCTTGAATCCACAACACACCAACATGTCTTCTGTCTCTGGACACAGTTTCATGTTGATTAGGTCAAAGGGCTAAGATAGCGACCGTTCACAGTAAAACATGACACTTCCTGTTCTCAGGGGGCGTGGCCTAAGCGATGTCATAATTTCACCACAGGGTATTTTAGGACAACTATTGTTGATCAATAACTGAAAATTTGGTGTCTCTGTGAGTTTCTGTGCAGGATATATAAGAGTTTCGTGTTTCATGGCGAGTAGGTGAACTTTGACCCCTGGTAACCCCCCTTCAGCAAGCTCATACAGTCACCAATTTGATAACTTTAAATCAGACATGCCTTATGATCAGACTGACCGAGTTTGAAGCCGATCAATCGAAATCCCTAGGAGGAGTTCGATCAAATGCAAAGGCTGTAAACGTCAAACTCGAGGTCCAAAATGGACCTTCAATACAAAATGGCCGACTTCCTGTTGGGTTTCGACCATGGCTGTAATAGACTTTTTTGTACGTCCTGACAAGATACACATATGTACCAAGTTTCGTAATTCTAGGATAAAGCATGGCATGGGGCTGTTCATTTAAAATACTCTAGGGGTCGCTATAGAAAAATTAGGCCACGCCCACCAAATATCGCTATGGATTCCTGTTCGGGGATGGATAAGGATCCATCCTAGTGAGTTTGGAGCAGCTCACCCCGAAACTGTGGAATTCAGAGCCAAACGAAATTCGATGGCGTTCGCAACGCCGCCACGCCCACTTGCTTCATCGCAGCCGGTCGGGGTTGGAATCCACAACACACCAACTTGTCTTCTGTCTCTGGACACAGTTTCATGTTGATTAGGTCAAAGGGCTAAGATAGCGACCGTTCACAGTAAAACATTACACTTCCTGCTCTCAGGGGGCGTGGCCTACATAAAAAAAAAATTTCACTGCAGGGTATTTTAGGACACCTGATGTCGATCAATCACTGAAAGTTTGGTCCCTCTATGTGTTTTTGTATAGGAAATATAAGAGGTTTTTGTTTCATGGCGTGTAGGTGAACTTTGACCCCTGCTAACCCCCCTTCAACATGCTCCAAAACTCACCAATTTGATAACTTTAAATCAGACATGCCTTATGATCAGACTGACCGAGTTTGAAGCCGATCAATCAAAATCCCTAGGAGGAGTTCGATCAAATACGAAGGCTGTAAACGGCCCAATCAGGCTCCAAAATGGACCTTCAATCCAACATGGCCGACTTCCTGCGATACTTGCACTATGACATTACTTGTAAATTCTGAGCGTCTTAGTGAGCTCTACAACTGTACCGAATTTCAAGTCTCTACGATGAAGTAAGTGAATAGCAATGGGTCTTTTGAAAATTGCTAGTTGCCGCCGTTGAGCAATTTTTTTTGCGATTTTTGCGGCGACCTTAAAATTCAAAATTTTTAAACCGCCTAGACGCGACCGCCAAGTTTGGTGAGTTTTTGAATATGATAAAGCCCCCAAAAAGGCACACGAAGAGGGGGTAAGAATAATAATTAAAGCTGCAAGCAGCCTCGGGCGGCCCTCGCAGCAAGCGCCGCTCCGGCCTATTGGCCACCGCGGGGGTTCCGGCCACCGCAGAAGCTCTCGCGCGTTTTCCAGAGCCGCAGCCCGCTCCCCACCGCAGAAGCTCTGCCGCAGTTTCCAGCACTGCCGCCCGCTAGCCGCTGCAGAAGCTGTCGCGCATTTTCCCCAAATTACATCTCAAACCCGTTGGGCTCTTTAGAGCAGAACAAAGGTCATACATATCCAGTTTGGCGCCAATCGGATGATCCATGTGTGAATAAGAGCCAAACGTATGTATATGGCGAGGGACTGATATTCGCCATTTGGCCACGCCCACACGGTTCAGCCAGCAGTGAGCATTGACAGAGTTTATCATCCGAATCATCTTGATTAGGTCAAGAGAGCGATAAACAGAGCTTTCCAAGGAAAAAAACGGCACTTCCGGTTCCGAGGGGGCGGGGCTTAGATGACGTCACAATGTGATGACGTAGGATCGACGGGCAAGCCTCCAGGATCACTCAGGCCAAGTTTGATGCAGCTCGGTCAAAATATGTGGAATGTAGAGGCAAACGTATACGAACGGCGTTGCCGCCATTGAAAACTCTTGGCACTTTAAAGCAAGCGAGACCAACTTCCTATCTGTCATCCAACACAGAATCACCTTGATTAGGTCAAGAGAGCCATAGATGAAAGTTTCCAAGGAAAAAAATAGCATTTCCTGTTCTGAGGGGGCGGGGCTTAGATGACGTCATAATCTGATGACATAGAATTTTCAGGTATCACACCAGCACCACTCAAGCCAAGTTTGGTGCAGCTCGGTCGAAACATGTGGAATCTAGAAGCAAACGTATGGCATCGGCGTTACAGGTCACTTCGCCACGCCGCCGCACCCAGCTGCTTCATCGCAGCCGGTCAGGGCTTGAATCCACAACACACCAACATGTCTTCTGTCTCTGGACACAGTTTCATGTTGATGAGGTCAAAGGGCTAAGATAGCGACCGTTCACAGTAAAACATGACATTTCCTGTTCTCAGGGGGCGTGGCCTAAGTGATGTCATCATTTCACCACAGGGTATTTTAGGACACCTATTGATGATCAATAACTGAAAGTTTGGTGTCTCTGTGAGTTTCTGTGCAGGATATATAAGAGTTTCGTGTTTCATGGCGAGTAGGTGAACTTTGACCCCTGGTAACCCCCCTTCAGCAATCTCAGACAGTCACCAATTTGATAACTTTAAATCAGACATGCCTTATGATCAGACTGACCGAGTTTGAAGCCGATCAATCGAAATCCCTAGGAGGAGTTCGATCAAATGCAAAGGCTGTAAACGTCAAAGTCGAGGTCCAAAATGGACCTTCAATACAAAATGGCCGACTTCCTGTTGGGTTTCGACCATGGCTCTAAGAGACTTTTTTGTACGTCCTGACAAGATACACATGTGTACCAAGTTTCGTAATTCTAGGATAAAGCATGGCATGGGGCTGTTCATTTAAAATACTCTAGGGGTCGCTATAGAGAAATTAGGCCACGCCCACCAAATTTTGTTATGAATTCCTGTCGGTGGGTGGATAAGGATCCATCCTAGTGAGTTAGGAGGAGCTGGGCCCGAAATTGTGGAATTCAGAGCCAAACGAATTTCGACGGCGTTCGCAACGCCGCCACGCCCACCTGCTTCATCGCAGCCGGTCGGGGTTGGATTACTCAACACACCAACATGTCTTCTGTCTCTGGACACAGTTTCATGTTGATGAGGTCAAAGGGCTAAGATAGCGACCGTTCACAGTAAAACATGACACTTCCTGTTCTCAGGGGGCGTGGCCTAAGTGATGTCATCATTTGACCATAGGGTATTGTAGGGCACCCGATGACGATCAATCACTGAAAGTTTGGTCCCTCTATGTGTTTTTATATAGGAAATATAAGAGTTTCGTGTTTCATGGCGAGTAGGTGAACTTTGACCCCTGCTAACCCCCCTTCAACATGCTCCAAAACTCACCAATTTGATAACTTTAAATCAAACATGCCTTATGATCAGACTGACCGAGTTTGAAGTCGATCAATCGAAATCCCTAGGAGGAGTTCGATCAAATACGAAGGCTGTAAACGTCAAAATCGAGGAAAAAAATGGACGTTCAAGACAAAATGGCTGACTTCCTGTGATAGTTGGCTAATAACATTAAATGTAAGTTCTGAGTCTTTTGGTGAGCTCTACAAGTGTGCCAAATTTCATGTCTCTACGATGAAGTACGTTCATACCATTGTGTTAACAGAAAATTGCTAGTTGCCGCCGTTGAGCAATTTTTTTTGCGATTTTTGCGACAACCTTAAAATTCAAAATTTTTAATTTTTCTAGTTGCGACCGCCAAGTTTGGTGAGTTTTTGAATATGATAAAGCCCCCAAAAAGGCACACGAAGAGGTGGGAAGAATAATAATAATAATTAAAGCTGCGAGCAGCCTCGGGCGGCCCTCGCAGCAAGCGCCGCTCCGGCCTATTGGCCACCGCGGGGGTTCCGGCCACCGCAGAAGCTCTCGCGCGTTTTCCAGAGCCGCAGCCCGCTCCCCACCGCAGAAGCTCTGCCGCAGTTTCCAGCACTGCCGCCCGCTAGCCGCTGCAGAAGCTGTCGCGGATTTTCCCCAAATTACATCTCAAACCCGTTGGGCTCTTTAGAGCAGAACAAAGGTCATACATATCCAGTTTGGCGCCAATCGGATGATCCATGTGTGAATTAGAGCCAAACGTATGTATATGGCGAGGGACTGATATTCGCCATTTGGCCACGCCCACACGGTTCAGCCAGCAGTGAGCATTGACAGAGTTTATCATCCGAATCATCTTGATTAGGTCAAGAGAGTCATAAACAGAGCTTTCCAAGGAAAAAAACGGCACTTCCTGTTCCGAGGGGGCGGGGCTTAGATGACGTCATAATATGATGACGTAGGATCGACGGGCAAGCCTCCAGGATCACTCAGGCCAAGTTTGATGCAGCTCGGTCAAAATATGTGGAATGTAGAGGCAAACGTATACGAACGGCGTTGCCGCCATTGAAAACTCTTGGCACTTTAAAGCAAGCGAGACCAACTTCCTATCTGTCATCCAACACAGAATCACCTTGATTAGGTCAAGAGAGCAATAAACAGAGCTTTCCAAGGAAAAACACGGCACTTCCTGTTCCGAGGGGGCGGGGCTTAGATAACGTCATAATGTGATGACGTAGGATCGACGGGCAAGCCTCCAGGATCACTCAGGCCAAGTTTGATGCAGCTCGGTCAAAATATGTGGAATGTAGAGGCAAACGTATACGAACGGCGTTGCCGCCATTGAAAACTCTTGGCAATTTAAAGCAAGCGAGACCAACTTCCTATCTGTCATCCAACACAGAATCACCTTGATTAGGTCAAGAGAGCCATAAACAGAGCTTTCCAAGGAAAAAAACGGCACTTCCGGTTCCGAGGGGGCGGGGCTTAGATGACGTCATAATGTGATGACGTAGGATTGACGGGCAAGCCTCCAGGATCACTCAGGCCAAGTTTGATGCAGCTCGGTCAAAATATGTGGAATGTAGAGGCAAACGTATACGAACGGCGTTGCCGCCATTGAAAACTCTTGGCACTTTAAAGCAAGCGAGACCAACTTCCTATCTGTCATCCAACACAGAATCACCTTGATTAGGTCAAGAGAGCAATAAACAGAGCTTTCCAAGGAAAAACACGGCACTTCCTGTTCCGAGGGGGCGGGGCTTAGATAACGTCATAATGTGATGACGTAGGATCGACGGGCAAGCCTCCAGGATCACTCAGGCCAAGTTTGATGCAGCTCGGTCAAAATATGTGGAATGTAGAGGCAAACGTATACGAACGGCGTTGCCGCCATTGAAAACTCTTGGCACTTTAAAGCAAGCGAGACCAACTTCCTATCTGTCATCCAACACAGAATCACCTTGATTAGGTCAAGAGAGCCATAAACAGAGCTTTCCAAGGAAAAAAACGGCACTTCCGGTTCCGAGGGGGCGGGGCTTAGATGACGTCATAATGTGATGACGTAGGATTGACGGGCAAGCCTCCAGGATCACTCAGGCCAAGTTTGATGCAGCTCGGTCAAAATATGTGGAATGTAGAGGCAAACGTATACGAACGGCGTTGCCGCCATTGAAAACTCTTGGCACTTTAAAGCAAGCGAGACCAACTTCCTATCTGTCATCCAACACAGAATCACCTTGATTAGGTCAAGAGAGCCATAGATGAAAGTTTCCAAGGAAAAAAATAGCACTTCCTGTTCTGAGGGGGCGGGGCTTAGATGACGTCATAATCTGATGACATAGAATTTTCAGGTATCACACCAGCATCACTCAAGCCAAGTTTGGTGCAGCTCGGTCGAAACATGTGGAATCTAGAAGCAAACGTATGGCATCGGCGTTACAGGTCACTTCGCCACGCCGCCACGCCCAGCTGCTATCTCAAAGCCGGTCAGGGTTGGAAACCTCAACACACCAACATGTCTTCTGTCTCTGGACACAGGTTCATGTTGATTAGGTCAAAGGGCTAAGATAGCGACCGTTCACAGTAAAACATGACACTTCCTGTTCTCAGGGGGCGTGGCCTAAGCGATGTCATCATTTCACCACAGGGTATTTTAGGACACCTATTGTTGATCAATAACTGAAAATTTGGTGTCTCTGTGAGTTTCTGTGCAGGATATATAAGAGTTTCGTGTTTCATGGCGAGTAGGTGAACTTTGACCCCTGGTAACCCCCCTTCAGCAAGCTCATACAGTCACCAATTTGATAACTTTAAATCAGACATGCCTTATGATCAGACTGACCGAGTTTGAAGCCGATCAATCGAAATCCCTAGGAGGAGTTCGATCAAATACGAATGCTGTAAACGTCAAAATCGAGGTCAAATGAAATTCAATCTAAAATGGCCGACTTCCTGTTGGGTTTAGAGCATAGCTCTAAGAGACTTTTTTGTACGTCCCGACAAAATACACATGTGTACCAAGTTTCGTAATTCTAGGTTTAAGCATGGCTTGGGGCTGTTCATTTAAAATACTCTAGGGGTCGCTATAGAGAAATTAGGCCACGCCCACCAAATTTTGTTATGAATTCCTGTCGGTGAGTGGATAAGGATCCATCCTAGTGAGTTTGGAGCAGCTGGGCCCGAAATTGTGGAATTCAGAGCCAAACGTATGGCAACGGCGTTACAGGTCACTTCGCCACGCCGCCACGCCCACCTGCTATGTCAAAGCCGGTCAGGGTTGGAATCCTAAACACACCAACATGTCTTCTGTCTCTGGACACAGTTTCATATTGATGAGGTCAAAGGGCTAAGATAGCGACCGTTCACAGTAAAACATGACACTTCCTGTTCTCAGGGGGCGTGGCCTAAGTGATGTCATCATTTGATTATAGGGTATTGTAGGGCACCCGATGACGATCAATCACTGAAAGTTTGGTCCCTCTATGTGTTTTTGTATAGGAAATATAAGAGTTTCGTGTTTCATGGCGAGTAGGTGAACTTTGACCCCTGCTAACCCCCCTTCAACATGCTCCAAAACTCACCAATTTGATAACTTTAAATCAAACATGCCTTATGATCAGACTGACCAAGTTTGAAGTCGATCAATCGAAATCCCTAGGAGGAGTTCGATCAAATACGAAGGCTGTAAACGTCAAAATCGAGGTAAAAAATGGACGTTCAATACAAAATGGCCGACTTCCTGTGATAGTTGGCTTATAACATTAAATGTAAGTTCTGAGTCTTTTGGTGAGCTCTACATGTGTACCAAATTTCATGTCTCTACGATGAAGTACGTTCATACCATTGTGTCAACAGAAAATTGCTAGTTGCCGCCGTTCAGCAATTTTTTTTGCGATTTTTGCGACAACCTTAAAATTCAAAATTTTTAAATTTTCTAGTCGCCACCGCCAAGTTTGGTGAGTTTTTGAATATGATAAAGCCCCCAAAAAGGCGCCTCTTTGGGGGGGCAGAATCGTAATAATAATAAGAAACAGTACAGAAACAATAGGCCTTCGCAGCGCTTTGCTGCTCGGGCCTAATTAAAGCTGCAAGCAGCCTCGGGCGGCCCTCGCAGCAAGCGCCGCTCCGGCCTATTGGCCACCGCGGGGGTTCCGGCCACCGCAGAAGCTCTCGCGCGGTTTCCAGAGCCGCAGCCCGCTCCCCACCGCGGAAGCTCCGCCGCAGTTTCCAGCACCGCCGCCCGCCAGCCGCCGCAGGAGCTGTCGCGCATTTTCCCCGCACGTCCGCCGGTCGACACGCGTGAATGCGTTCGGCGGCGCTCCCCGACGACTGTCGAAATATCTGGTGCAGATCGGTCGATGCGTCGAGGACATACGGCCGATGTATTAACTTAGGGGGCGCAGTGGAGCCAAATTACATCTCAACCTCGTTGGGCTCTTTAGAGGTGAACAAAGGTCATACATATCCAGTTTGGCGTCAATCGGATGATCTATGCGTGAATAAGAGCCAAACGTATGCATATGGCGAGGGACTGATATTCGCCATTTGGCCACGCCCACACGGTTCAGCTAGCAGCGAGCATTGACAGAGCTTATCATCCGAATCATCTTGATTAGGTCAAGAGAGCCATAAACGGAGCTTTCCAAGGAAAAAAACGGCACTTCCGGTTCCGAGGGGGCGGGGCTTAGATGACGTCATAATGTGATGACGTAGGATCGACGGGCAAGCCTCCAGGATCACTCAGGCCAAGTTTGATGCAGCTCGGTCAAAATATGTGGAATGTAGAGGCAAACGTATACGAACGGCGTTGCCGCCATTGAAAACTCTTGGCACTTTAAAGCAAGCGAGACCAACTTCCTATCTGTCATCCAACACAGAATCACCTTGATTAGGTCAAGAGAGCCATAGATGAAAGTTTCCAAGGAAAAAAATAGCACTTCCTGTTCTGAGGGGGCGGGGCTTAGATGACGTCATAATCTGATGACATAGAATTTTCAGACATCACACCAGCATCACTCAAGCCAAGTTTGGTGCAGCTCGGTCGAAACATGTGGAATCTAGAAGCAAAAGTATGGCATCGGCGTTACAGGTCACTTCGCCACGCCGCCACGCCCAGCTGCTATCTCAAAGCCGGTCAGGGTTGGAAACCTCAACACACCAACATGTCTTCTGTCTCTGGACACAGGTTCATGTTGATTAGGTCAAAGGGCTAAGATAGCGACCGTTCACAGTAAAACATGACACTTCCTGTTCTCAGGGGGCGTGGCCCAAGTGATGTCATCATTTGACCATATGGTATTGTAGGCCACCTGATGACGATCAATCACTGAAAGTTTGGAGTCTCTGTGAGTTTTTGTGTTAGAAATACCAATATTTCATTTTTTCCTGTGTATTACAAAATCGAAGAATTTCATCTGCAGGGCAATGCTGCCCTCTGGTGTCGAATTACTGAAATAATGAAACTATTTCAGTGGCCAGCAGAGGGCAGCATTGCCCTACAAACGACGAACATGTACTGTTTATTATGTAATTACACAGAAGATCTCTCTAATTCATTCTGAGGGGGCGGGGCTTAGATGACGTCATAATATGATGACATAGCATTGTCAGGCATCACAACAGCATCACTGAGGCCAAGTTTGGTGCAGCTCGGTCGAAACATGTGGAATCTAGAAGCAAACGTATGGCATCGGCGTTACAGGTCACTTCGCCACGCCGCCACACCCAGCTGCTTCATCGCAGCCGGTCAGGGCTTGAATCCACAACACACCAACATGTCTTCTGTCTCTGGACACAGTTTCATGTTGATTAGGTGAAAGGGCTAAGATAGCGACCGTTCACAGTAAAACATGACACTTCCTGTTCTCAGGGGGCGTGGCCTAAGCGATGTCATAATTTCACCACAGGGTATTTTAGGACACCTATTGTTGATCAATAACTGAAAATTTGGTGTCTCTGTGAGTTTCTGTGCAGGATATATAAGAGTTTCGTGTTTCATGGCGAGTAGGTGAACTTTGACCCCTGGTAACCCCCCTTCAGCAAGCTCATACAGTCACCAATTTGATAACTTTAAATCAGACATGCCTTATGATCAGACTGACCGAGTTTGAAGCCGATCAATCGAAATCCCTAGGAGGAGTTCGATCAAATACGAATGCTGTGAACGTCAAAATCGAGGTCAAATGAAATTCAATCTAAAATGGCCGACTTCCTGTTGGGTTTAGAGCATGGCTCTAAGAGACTTTTTTGTACGTCCCGACAAGATACACATGTGTACCAAGTTTCGTAATTCTAGGTTTAAGCATGGCTTGGGGCTGTTCATTTAAAATACTCTAGGGGTCGCTATAGAGAAATTAGGCCACGCCCACCAAATTTTGTTATGAATTCCTGTCGGTGGGTGGATAAGGATCCATCCTAGTGAGTTTGGAGCAGCTGGGCCCGAAATTGTGGAATTCAGAGCCAAACGTATGGCAACGGCGTTACAGGTCACTTCGCCACGCCGCCACGCCCACCTGCTATGTCAAAGCCGGTCAGGGTTGGAATCCTCAACACACCAACATGTCTTCTGTCTCTGGACACAGTTTCATGTTGATTAGGTGAAAGGGCTAAGATAGCGACCGTTCACAGTAA
The DNA here is from genome assembly GCF_003331165.1 of Xiphophorus hellerii. Taxonomy (NCBI): domain Eukaryota; kingdom Metazoa; phylum Chordata; class Actinopteri; order Cyprinodontiformes; family Poeciliidae; genus Xiphophorus; species Xiphophorus hellerii. The sequence continues at coordinate 45,943 of NC_045682.1, forward strand.
AACATGACACTTCCTGTTCTCAGGGGGCGTGGCCTAAGTGATGTCATCATTTGACCACAGGGTATTTTAGGACACCCGATGACGATCAATCAATGAAAGTTTGGTCCCTCTATGTGTTTTTTTATAGGAAATATAAGAGTTTCGTGTTTCATGGCGAGTAGGTGAACTTTGACCCCTGCTAACCCCCCTTCAACATACTCCAAAACTCACCAATTTGATAACTTTAAATCAAACATGCCTTATGATCAGACTGACCGAGTTTGAAGTCGATCAATCGAAATCCCTAGGAGGAGTTCGATCAAATACGAAGGCTGTAAACGTCAAAATCGAGGTAAAAAATGGACGTTCAAGACAAAATGGCCGACTTCCTGTGATAGTTGGCTAATAACATTAAATGTAAGTTCTGAGTCTTTTGGGGAGCTCTACAAGCGTACCAAATTTCATGTCTCTACGATGAAATACGTTCATACCATTGTGTCAACAGAAAATTGCTAGTTGCTGCCGTTCAGCAATTTTTTTTGCGATTTTTGCGACAACCTTAAAATTCAAAATTTTTAAATTTTCTAGTTGCGACCGCCAAGTTTGGTGAGTTTTTGAATATGATAAAGCCCCCAAAAAGGCACACGAAGAGGTGGGAAGAATCGTAATAATAATAAACAGTACAGATACAATAGGCCTTCGCAGCGCTTTGCTGCTCGGGCCTAATAATTAAAGCTGCAAGCAGCCTCGGGCGGCCCTCGCAGCAAGCGCCGCTCCGGCCTATTGGCCACCGCGGGGGTTCTGGCCACCGCAGAAGCTCTCGCGCGTTTTCCAGAGCCGCAGCCCGCTCCCCACCGCAGAAGCTCTGCCGCAGTTTCCAGCATCGCCGCCCGCTAGCCGCCGCAGAAGCTGTCGCGCATTTTCCCCGCCCGTCCACCGGGCGACAGGCGTGAATGCGTTCGGCGGCGCTCCCCGACGACTGTCGAAAAATCTGGTGCAGATCGGTCGATGCGTCGAGGAGATACGGCCGATGTATTAACTTAGGGGGCGCAGTGGAGTCAAATTACATCTCAAACCCGTTGGGCTCTTTAGAGGTGAACAAAGGTCATACATATCCAGTTTGGCGCCAATCGGATGATCCATGTGTGAATTATAGCCAAACGTATGTATATGGCGAGGGACTGATATTCGCCGTTTGGCCACGCCCACACGGTTCAGCCAGCAGCGAGCAATGACAGAGCTCATCATCCGAATCATCTTGATTAGGTCAAGAGAGCCATAAACGGAGCTTTCCAAGGAAAAAAACGGCACTTCCGGTTCCGAGGGGGCGGGGCTTAGATGACGTCATAATGTGATGACGTAGGATCGACGGGCAAGCCTCCAGGATCACTCAGGCCAAGTTTGATGCAGCTCGGTCAAAATATGTGGAATGTAGAGGCAAACGTATACGAACGGCGTTGCCGCCATTGAAAACTCTTGGCACTTTAAAGCAAGCGAGACCAACTTCCTATCTGTCATCCAACACAGAATCACCTTGATTAGGTCAAGAGAGCCATAAACAGAGCTTTCCAAGGAAAAAAACGGCACTTCCGGTTCCGAGGGGGCGGGGCTTAGATGACATCATAATGTGATGACGTAGGATTGACGGGCAAGCCTCCAGGATCACTCAGGCCAAGTTTGATGCAGCTCGGTCAAAATATGTGGAATGTAGAGGCAAACGTATACGAACGGCGTTGCCGCCATTGAAAACTCTTGGCACTTTAAAGCAAGCGAGACCAAATTCCTATCTGTCATCCAACACAGAATCACCTTGATTAGGTCAAGAGAGCCATAGATGAAAGTTTCCAAGGAAAAAAATAGCACTTCCTGTTCTGAGGGGGCGGGGCTTAGATGACGTCATAATGTGATGACATAGAATTTTCAGACATCACACCAGCATCACTCAAGGCAAGTTTGGTGCAGCTCGGTCGAAACATGTGGAATCTAGAAGCAAGAGTATGGCATCGGCGTTACAGGTCACTTCGCCACGCCGCCACGCCCAGCTGCTATCTCAAAGCCGGTCAGGGTTGGAAACCTCAACACACCAACATGTCTTCTGTCTCTGGACACAGGTTCATGTTGATTAGGTCAAAGGGCTAAGAGAGCGACCGTTCACAGTAAAACATGACACTTCCTGTTCTCAGGGGGCGTGGCCTACGTGATGTCATCATTTGACCATATGGTATTGTAGGCCACCTGATGACGATCAATCACTGAAAGTTTGGAGTCTCTGTGAGTTTTTGTGTTAGAAATACCAATATTTCATTTTTTCCTGTGTATTACAAAATCGAAGAATTTCATCTGCAGGGCAATGCTGCCCTCTGGTGTCGAATTACTGAAATAATGAAACTATTTCAGTGGCCAGCAGAGGGCAGCATTGCCCTACAAACGACGAACATGTACTGTTTATTATGTAATTACACAGAAGATCTCTCTAATTCATTCTGAGGGGGCGGGGCTTAGATGACGTCATAATATGATGACATAGCATTGTCAGGCATCACAACAGCATCACTGAGGCCAAGTTTGGTGCAGCTCGGTCGAAACATGTGGAATCTAGAAGCAAACGTATGGCATCGGCGTTACAGGTCACTTCGCCACGCCGCCACACCCAGCTGCTTCATCGCAGCCGGTCAGGGCTTGAATCCACAACACACCAACATGTCTTCTGTCTCTGGACACAGTTTCATGTTGATTAGGTGAAAGGGCTAAGATAGCGACCGTTCACAGTAAAACATGACACTTCCTGTTCTCAGGGGGCGTGGCCTAAGCGATGTCATAATTTCACCACAGGGTATTTTAGGACACCTATTGTTGATCAATAACTGAAAATTTGGTGTCTCTGTGAGTTTCTGTGCAGGATATATAAGAGTTTCGTGTTTCATGGCGAGTAGGTGAACTTTGACCCCTGGTAACCCCCCTTCAGCAAGCTCATACAGTCACCAATTTGATAACTTTAAATCAGACATGCCTTATGATCAGACTGACCGAGTTTGAAGCCGATCAATCGAAATCCCTAGGAGGAGTTCGATCAAATACGAATGCTGTGAACGTCAAAATCGAGGTCAAATGAAATTCAATCTAAAATGGCCGACTTCCTGTTGGGTTTAGAGCATGGCTCTAAGAGACTTTTTTGTACGTCCCGACAAGATACACATGTGTACCAAGTTTCGTAATTCTAGGTTTAAGCATGGCTTGGGGCTGTTCATTTAAAATACTCTAGGGGTCGCTATAGAGAAATTAGACCACGCCCACCAAATTTTGTTATGAATTCCTGTCGGTGGGTGGATAAGGATCCATCCTAGTGAGTTTGGAGCAGCTGGGCCCGAAATTGTGGAATTCAGAGCCAAACGTATGGCAACGGCGTTACAGGTCACTTCGCCACGCCGCCACGCCCACCTGCTATGTCAAAGCCGGTCAGGGTTGGAATCCTCAACACACCAACATGTCTTCTGTCTCTGGACACAGTTTCATGTTGATTAGGTGAAAGGGCTAAGATAGCGACCGTTCACAGTAAAACATGACACTTCCTGTTCTCAGGGGGCGTGGCCTAAGTGATGTCATCATTTGACCACAGGGTATTTTAGGACACCCGATGACGATCAATCAATGAAAGTTTGGTCCCTCTATGTGTTTTTATATAGGAAATATAAGAGTTTCGTGTTTCATGGCGAGTAGGTGAACTTTGACCCCTGCTAACCCCCCTTCAACATACTCCAAAACTCACCAATTTGATAACTTTAAATCAAACATGCCTTATGATCAGACTGACCAAGTTTGAAGTCGATCAATCGAAATCCCTAGGAGGAGTTCGATCAAATACGAAGGCTGTAAACGTCAAAATCGAGGTAAAAAATGGACGTTCAAGACAAAATGGCCGACTTCCTGTGATAGTTGGCTAATAACATTAAATGTAAGTTCTGAGTCTTTTGGGGAGCTCTACAAGCGTACCAAATTTCATGTCTCTACGATGAAATACGTTCATACCATTGTGTCAACAGAAAATTGCTAGTTGCTGCCGTTCAGCAATTTTTTTTGCGATTTTTGCGACAACCTTAAAATTCAAAATTTTTAAATTTTCTAGTTGCGACCGCCAAGTTTGGTGAGTTTTTGAATATGATAAAGCCCCCAAAAAGGCACACGAAGAGGTGGGAAGAATCGTAATAATAATAAACAGTACAGATACAATAGGCCTTCGCAGCGCTTTGCTGCTCGGGCCTAATTAAAGCTGCAAGCAGCCTCGGGCGGCCCTCGCAGCAAGCGCCGCTCCGGCCTATTGGCCACCGCGGGGGTTCCGGCCACCGCAGAAGCTCTCGCGCGTTTTCCAGAGCCGCAGCCCGCTCCCCACCGCAGAAGCTCTGCCGCAGTTTCCAGCACTGCCGCCCGCTAGCCGCTGCAGAAGCTGTCGCGCATTTTCCCCAAATTACATCTCAAACCCGTTGGGCTCTTTAGAGCAGAACAAAGGTCATACATATCCAGTTTGGCGCCAATCGGATGATCTATGCGTGAATAAGAGCCAAACGTATGCATATGGCGAGGGACTGATGTTCGCCGTTTGGCCACGCCCACACGGTTCAGCCAGAAGCGAGCATTGACAGAGCTCATCATCCGAATTACCTTGATTAGGTCAAAAGAGCCATAAACAGAGCTTTCCAAGGAAAAAAATAGCACTTCCGGTTCCGAGGGGGCGGGGCTTAGATGACGTCACAATGTGATGACGTAGGATCGACGGGCAAGCCTCCAGGATCACCCAGGCCAAGTTTGATGCAGCTCGGTCAAAATATGTGGAATGTAGAGGCAAACGTATACGAACGGCGTTGCCGCCATTGAAAACTCTTGGCACTTTAAAGCAAGCGAGACCAACTTCCTATCTGTCATCCAACACAGAATCACCTTGATTAGGTCAAGAGAGCCATAGATGAAAGTTTCCAAGGAAAAAAATAGCACTTCCTGTTCTGAGGGGGCGGGGCTTTGATGACGTCATAATCTGATGACATAGAATTTTCAGGTATCACACCAGCATCACTCAAGCCAAGTTTGGTGCAGCTCGGTCGAAACATGTGGAATCTAGAAGCAAACGTATGGCATCGGCGTTACAGGTCACTTCGCCACGCCGCCGCGCCCAGCTGCTATCTCAAAGCCGGTCAGGGTTGGAATCCTCAACACACCAACATGTCTTCTGTGTCTGGACACAGTTTCATGTTGATTAGGTCAAAGGGCTAAGAGAGCGACCGCTCACAGTAAAACATGACACTTCCTGTTCTCAGGGGGCGTGGCTTAAGTGATGTCATCATTTCACCACAGGGTATTTTAGGACATCCGATGCCGATCAATCACTGAAAGTTTGGTCCCTCTATGTGTTTTTTTATAGGAAATATAAGAGTTTCGTGTTTCATGGCGAGTAGGTGAACTTTGACCCCTGCTAACCCCCCTTCAACATACTCCAAAACTCACCAATTTGATAACTTTAAATCAAACATGCCTTATGATCAGACTGACCGAGTTTGAAGTCGATCAATCGAAATCCCTAGGAGGAGTTCGATCAAATACGAAGGCTGTAAACGTCAAAATCGAGGAAAAAAATGGACGTTCAATACAAAATGGCCGACTTCCTGTGATAGTTGGCTTATAACATTAAATGTAAGTTCTGAGTCTTTTGGTGAGCTCTACAAGTGTACCAAATTTCATGTCTCTACGATGAAGTACGTTCATACCATTGTGTCAACAGAAAATTGCTAGTTGCCGCCGTTCAGCAATTTTTGTTGCGATTTTTGCGACAACCTTAAAATTCAAAATTTTTAAATTTTCTAGTCGCCACCGCCAAGTTTGGTGAGTTTTTGAATATGATAAAGCCCCCAAAAAGGCGCCTCTTTGGGGGGGCAGAATCGTAATAATAATTAAAGCTGCGAGCAGCCTCGGGCGGCCCTCGCAGCAAGCGCCGCTCCGGCCTATTGGCCACCGCGGGGGTTCCGGCCACCGCAGAAGCTCTCGCGCGGTTTCCAGAGCCGCAGCCCGCTCCCCACCGCAGAAGCTCTGCCGCAGTTTCCAGCACCGCCGCCCGCTAGCCACCGCAGAGGCTGTCGCGCATTTTCCACGCCCGTCCACCAGGCGACATGCGTGAATGCGTTCGGCAGCGCTCCCCGACCACTGTCAAAAAATCTGGCGCAGATCGGTCGATGCCTCGAGGAGACACAGCCGATGTATTAACTTAGGGGGCGCAGTGGAGCCAAATTACATCTCAAACTCGTTGGGCTCTTTAGAGGTGAACAAAGATCATACATATCCAGTTTGGCGCCAATCGGATGATCCGTGTGTGATTTAGAGCCAAACGTATGCATATGGCGAGGGACTGATGTTCGCCATTTGGCCACGCCCACACGGTTCAGCCAGCAGCGAGCATTGACAGAGTTTATCATCCGAATCATCTTGATTAGGTCAAGAGAGCCATAAACAGAGCTTTCCAAGGAAAAAAATGGCACTTCCTGTTCCGAGGGGGCGGGGATTAGATGACGTCATAATGTGATGACGTAGGATTGACGGGCAAGCCTCCAGGATCACTCAGGCCAAGTTTGATGCAGCTCGGTCAATATATGTGGAATGTAGAGGCAAACGTATACGAATGGCGTTGCCGCCATTGAAAACTCTTGGCACTTTAAAGCAAGCGAGATCAACTTCCTATCTGTCATCCAACACAGAATCACCTTGATTAGGTCAAGAGAGCCATAGATGAAAGTTTCCAAGGAAAAAAATAGCACTTCCTGTTCTGAGGGGGCGGGGCTTAGATGACGTCATAATCTGATGACATAGAATTTTCAGACATCACACCAGCATCACTCAAGCCAAGTTTGGTGCAGCTCGGTCGAAACATGTGGAATCTAGAAGCAAAAGTATGGCATCGGCGTTACAGGTCACTTCGCCACGCCGCCACGCCCAGCTGCTATCTCAAAGCCGGTCGGGGTTGGAAACCTCAACACACCACCATGTCTTCTGTCTCTGGACACAGGTTCATGTTGATTAGGTCAAAGGGCTAAGAGAGCGACCGTTCACAGTAAAACATGACACTTCCTGTTCTCAGGGGGCGTGGCCTACGTGATGTCATCATTTGACCATATGGTATTGTAGGACACCTGATGACGATCAATCACTGAAAGTTTGGAGTCTCTGTGAGTTTTTGTGTTAGAAATACCAATTTTTCATTTTTTCCTGTGTATTACAAAATCGAAGAATTTCATCTGCAGGGCAATGCTGCCCTCTGGTGTCGAATTACTGAAATAATGAAACTATTTCAGTGGCCAGCAGAGGGCAGCATTGCCCTACAAACGACGAACATGTACTGTTTATTATGTAATTACACAGAAGATCTTTCTAATTCATTCTGAGGGGGCGGGGCTTAGATGACGTCATAATATGATGACATAGCATTGTCAGGCATCACAACAGCATCACTGAGGCCAAGTTTGGTGCAGCTCGGTCGAAACATGTGGAATCTAGAAGCAAACGTATGGCATCGGCGTTACAGGTCACTTCGCCACGCCGCCACACCCAGCTGCTTCATCGCAGCCGGTCAGGGCTTGAATCCACAACACACCAACATGTCTTCTGTCTCTGGACACAGTTTCATGTTGATTAGGTCAAAGGGCTAAGATAGCGACCGTTCACAGTAAAACATGACACTTCCTGTTCTCAGGGGGCGTGGCCTAAGCGATGTCATAATTTCACCACAGGGTATTTTAGGACACCTATTGTTGATCAATAACTGAAAATTTGGTGTCTCTGTGAGTTTCTGTGCAGGATATATAAGAGTTTCGTGTTTCATGGCGAGTAGGTGAACTTTGACCCCTGGTAACCCCCCTTCAGCAAGCTCATACAGTCACCAATTTGATAACTTTGAATCAGACATGCCTTATGATCAGACTGACCGAGTTTGAAGCCGATCAATCGAAATCCCTAGGAGGAGTTCGATCAAATACGAATGCTGTGAACGTCAAAATCGAGGTCAAATGAAATTCAATCTAAAATGGCCGACTTCCTGTTGGGTTTAGAGCATGGCTCTAAGAGACTTTTTTGTACGTCCCGACAAGATACACATGTGTACCAAGTTTCGTAATTCTAGGTTTAAGCATGGCTTGGGGCTGTTCATTTAAAATACTCTAGGGGTCGCTATAGAGAAATTAGGCCACGCCCACCAAATTTTGTTATGAATTCTTGTCGGGGGGTGGATAAGGATCCATCCTAGTGAGTTTGGAGCAGCTGGGCCCGAAATTGTGGAATTCAGAGCCAAACGTATGGCAACGGCGTTACAGGTCACTTCGCCACGCCGCCACGCCCACCTGCTATGTCAAAGCCAGTCAGGGTTGGAATCCTCAACACACCAACATGTCTTCTGTCTCTGGACACAGTTTCATGTTGATTAGGTCAAAGGGCTAAGAGAGCGACCGCTCACAGTAAAACATGACACTTCCTGTTCTCAGGGGGCGTGGCTTAAGTGATGTCATCATTTCACCACAGGGTATTTTAGGACATCCGATGCCGATCAATCACTGAAAGTTTGGTCCCTCTATGTGTTTTTTTATAGGAAATATAAGAGTTTCGTGTTTCATGGCGAGTAGGTGAACTTTGACCCCTGCTAACCCCCCTTCAACATACTCCAAAACTCACCAATTTGATAACTTTAAATCAAACATGCCTTATGATCAGACTGACCGAGTTTGAAGTCGATCAATCGAAATCCCTAGGAGGAGTTCGATCAAATACGAAGGCTGTAAACGTCAAAATCGAGGAAAAAAAATGGACGTTCAATACAAAATGGCCGACTTCCTGTGATAGTTGGCTAATAACATTAAATGTAAGTTCTGAGTCTTTTGGTGAGCTCTACAAGTGTACCAAATTTCATGTCTCTACGATGAAGTACGTTCATACCATTGTGTCAACAGAAAATTGCTAGTTGCCGCCGTTGAGCAATTTTTTTTGCGATTTTTGCGACAACCTTAAAATTCAAAATTTTGAATTTTTCTAGTCGCGACCGCCAAGTTTGGTGAGTTTTTGAATATGATAAAGCCCCCAAAAAGGCAATTCATTTGGGTGGAAGAATAATAAGAATAATTAAAGCTGCAAGCAGCCTCGGGCGGCCCTCGCAGCAAGCGCCGCTCCGGCCTATTGGCCACCGCGGGGGTTCCGGCCACCGCAGAAGCTCTCGCACGTTTTCCAGAGCCGCAGCCCGCTCCCCACCGCGGAAGCTCTGCCGCAGTTTCCAGCACCGCCGCCCGCCAGCCGCCGCAGAAGCTGTCGCGCATTTTCCCCGCCCGTCCACCGGGCGACAGGCGTGAATGCGTTCGGCGGCGCTCCCCGACGACTGTCAAAAAATCTGGTGCAGATCGGTCGATGCGTCGAGGAGATACAGCCGATGTATTAACTTAGGGGGCGCAGTGGAGCCAAATTACACCTCAATCCCGTTGGGCTCTTTAGAGGTGAACAAAGGTCATACATATCCAGTTTGGAGCCAATCGGATGATCCATGCTTGAATTAGAGCCAAACGTATGAATATGGCGAGGGACTGATATTCGCCATTTGGCCACGCCCACACGGTTCAGCCAGCAGCGAGCAATGACAGAGCTCATCATCCGAATCATCTTGATTAGGTCAAGAGAGCCATAAACGGAGCTTTCCAAGGAAAAAAACGGCACTTCCGGTTCCGAGGGGGCGGGGCTTAGATGACGTCATAATGTGATGACGTAGGATTGACGGGCAAGCCTCCAGGATCACTCAGGCCAAGTTTGATGCAGCTCGGTCAAAATATGTGGAATGTAGAGGCAAACGTATACGAACGGCGTTGCCGCCATTGAAAACTCTTGGCACTTTAAAGCAAGCGAGACCAACTTCCTATCTGTCATCCAACACAGAATCACCTTGATTAGGTCAAGAGAGCCATAAACAGAGCTATCCAAGGAAAAAAAACGGCACTTCCTGTTCCGAGGGGGCGGGGCTTAGATGACGTCATAATCTGATGACATAGAATTTTCAGACATCACACCAGCATCACTCAAGCCAAGTTTGGTGCAGCTCGGTCGAAACATGTGGAATCTAGAAGCAAAAGTATGGCATCGGCGTTACAGGTCACTTCGCCACGCCGCCACGCCCAGCTGCTATCTCAAAGCCGGTCAGGGTTGGAAACCTCAACACACCAACATGTCTTCTGTCTCTGGAAACAGGTTCATGTTGATTAGGTCAAAGGGCTAAGAGAGCGACCGTTCACAGTAAAACATGACACTTCCTGTTCTCAGGGGGCGTGGCCTACGTGATGTCATCATTTGACCATATGGTATTGTAGGCCACCTGATGACGATCAATCACTGAAAGTTTGGAGTCTCTGTGACTTTTTGTGTTAGAAATACCAATTTTTCATTTTTTCCGGTGTATTACAAAATCGAAGAATTTCATCTGCAGGGCAATGCTGCCCTCTGGTGTCGAATTACTGAAATAATGAAACTATTTCAGTGGCCAGCAGAGGGCAGCATTGCCCTACAAACGACGAACATGTACTGTTTATTATGTAATTACACAGAAGATCTCTCTAATTCATTCTGAGGGGGCGGGGCTTAGATGACGTCATAATATGATGACATAGCATTGTCAGGTATCACACCAGGATGAGTCAGGCCAAGTTTGGTGCAGCTCGGTCGAAACATGTGGAATCTAGAAGCAAACGTATGGCATCGGCGTTACAGGTCACTTCGCCACGCCGCCACACCCAGCTGCTTCATCGCAGCCGGTCAGGGCTTGAATCCACAACACACCAACATGTCTTCTGTCTCTGGACACAGTTTCATGTTGATTAGGTCAAAGGGCTAAGATAGCGACCGTTCACAGTAAAACATGACACTTCCTGTTCTCAGGGGGCGTGGCCTAAGCGATGTCATAATTTCACCACAGGGTATTTTAGGACAACTATTGTTGATCAATAACTGAAAATTTGGTGTCTCTGTGAGTTTCTGTGCAGGATATATAAGAGTTTCGTGTTTCATGGCGAGTAGGTGAACTTTGACCCCTGGTAACCCCCCTTCAGCAAGCTCATACAGTCACCAATTTGATAACTTTAAATCAGACATGCCTTATGATCAGACTGACCGAGTTTGAAGCCGATCAATCGAAATCCCTAGGAGGAGTTCGATCAAATGCAAAGGCTGTAAACGTCAAACTCGAGGTCCAAAATGGACCTTCAATACAAAATGGCCGACTTCCTGTTGGGTTTCGACCATGGCTGTAATAGACTTTTTTGTACGTCCTGACAAGATACACATATGTACCAAGTTTCGTAATTCTAGGATAAAGCATGGCATGGGGCTGTTCATTTAAAATACTCTAGGGGTCGCTATAGAAAAATTAGGCCACGCCCACCAAATATCGCTATGGATTCCTGTTCGGGGATGGATAAGGATCCATCCTAGTGAGTTTGGAGCAGCTCACCCCGAAACTGTGGAATTCAGAGCCAAACGAAATTCGATGGCGTTCGCAACGCCGCCACGCCCACTTGCTTCATCGCAGCCGGTCGGGGTTGGAATCCACAACACACCAACTTGTCTTCTGTCTCTGGACACAGTTTCATGTTGATTAGGTCAAAGGGCTAAGATAGCGACCGTTCACAGTAAAACATTACACTTCCTGCTCTCAGGGGGCGTGGCCTACATAAAAAAAAAATTTCACTGCAGGGTATTTTAGGACACCTGATGTCGATCAATCACTGAAAGTTTGGTCCCTCTATGTGTTTTTGTATAGGAAATATAAGAGGTTTTTGTTTCATGGCGTGTAGGTGAACTTTGACCCCTGCTAACCCCCCTTCAACATGCTCCAAAACTCACCAATTTGATAACTTTAAATCAGACATGCCTTATGATCAGACTGACCGAGTTTGAAGCCGATCAATCAAAATCCCTAGGAGGAGTTCGATCAAATACGAAGGCTGTAAACGGCCCAATCAGGCTCCAAAATGGACCTTCAATCCAACATGGCCGACTTCCTGCGATACTTGCACTATGACATTACTTGTAAATTCTGAGCGTCTTAGTGAGCTCTACAACTGTACCGAATTTCAAGTCTCTACGATGAAGTAAGTGAATAGCAATGGGTCTTTTGAAAATTGCTAGTTGCCGCCGTTGAGCAATTTTTTTTGCGATTTTTGCGGCGACCTTAAAATTCAAAATTTTTAAACCGCCTAGACGCGACCGCCAAGTTTGGTGAGTTTTTGAATATGATAAAGCCCCCAAAAAGGCACACGAAGAGGGGGTAAGAATAATAATAATAAACAGTACAGATACAATAGGCCTTCGCAGCGCTTTGCTGCTCGGGCCTAATAATAATTAAAGCTGCAAGCAGCCTCGGGCGGCCCTCGCAGCAAGCGCCGCTCCGGCCTATTGGCCACCGCGGGGGTTCCGGCCACCGCAGAAGCTCTCGCGCGTTTTCCAGAGCCGCAGCCTGCTCCCCACCGCGGAAGCTCTGCCGCAGTTTCCAGCATCGCCGCCCGCTAGCCGCCGCAGAAGCTGTCGCGCATTTTCCCCGCCCGTCCACCGGGCGACAGGCGTGAATGCGTTCGGCGGCGCTCCCCGACGACTGTCCAAAAATCTGGTGCAGATCGGTCGATGCGTCGAGGAGATACGGCCGATGTATTAACTTAGGGGGCGCAGTGGAGTCAAATTACATCTCAAACCCGTCGGGCTCTTTAGAGGTGAACAAAGGTCATACATATCCAGTTTGGCGCCAATCGGATGATCCATGTGTGAATTAGAGCCAAACGTATGAATATGGCGAGGGACTGATATTCGCCGTTTGGCCACGCCCGCACGGTTCAGCCAGAAGCCAGCAATGACAGAGCTCATCATCCGAATCATCTTGATTAGGTCAAGAGAGCCATAAACGGAGCTTTCCAAGGAAAAAAATAGCACTTCCTGTTCCGAGGGGGCGGGGCTTAGATGACGTCATAATGTGATGACGTAGGATTGACGGGCAAGCCTCCAGGATCACTCAGGCCAAGTTTGATGCAGCTCGGTCAAAATATGTGGAATGTAGAGGCAAACGTATACGAACGGCGTTGCCGCCATTGAAAACTCTTGGCACTTTAAAGCAAGCGAGATCAACTTCCTATCTGTCATCCAACACAGAATCACCTTGATTAGGTCAAGAGAGCCATAGATGAAAGTTTCCAAGGAAAAAATAGCACTTCCTGTTCTGAGGGGGCGGGGCTTAGATGACGTCATAATCTGATGACATAGAATTTTCAGACATCACACCAGCATCACTCAAGCCAAGTTTGGTGCAGCTCGGTCGAAACGTGGAATCTAGAAGCAAAAGTATGGCATCGGCGTTACAGGTCACTTCGCCACGCCGCCACGCCCAGCTGCTATCTCAAAGCCGGTCAGGGTTGGAAACCTCAACACACCAACATGTCTTCTGTCTCTGGACACAGGTTCATGTTGATTAGGTCAAAGGGCTAAGAGAGCGACCGTTCACAGTAAAACATGACACTTCCTGTTCTCAGGGGGCGTGGCCTACGTGATGTCATCATTTGAACCATATGGTATTGTAGGCCACCTGATGACGATCAATCACTGAAAGTTTGGAGTCTCTGTGACTTTTTGTGTTAGAAATACCAATTTTTCATTTTTTCCGGTGTATTACAAAATCGAAGAATTTCATCTGCAGGGCAATGCTGCCCTCTGGTGTCGAATTACTGAAATAATGAAACTATTTCAGTGGCCAGCAGAGGGCAGCATTGCCCTACAAACGACGAACATGTACTGTTTATTATGTAATTACACAGAAGATCTCTCTAATTCATTCTGAGGGGGCGGGGCTTAGATGACGTCATAATATGATGACATAGCATTGTCAGGTATCACACCAGGATGAGTCAGGCCAAGTTTGGTGCAGCTCGGTCGAAACATGTGGAATCTAGAAGCAAACGTATGGCATCGGCGTTACAGGTCACTTCGCCACGCCGCCACACCCAGCTGCTTCATCGCAGCCGGTCAGGGCTTGAATCCACAACACACCAACATGTCTTCTGTCTCTGGACACAGTTTCATGTTGATTAGGTCAAAGGGCTAAGATAGCGACCGTTCACAGTAAAACATGACACTTCCTGTTCTCAGGGGGCGTGGCCTAAGCGATGTCATAATTTCACCACAGGGTATTTAGGACAACTATTGTTGATCAATAACTGAAAATTTGGTGTCTCTGTGAGTTTCTGTGCAGGGATATATAAGAGTTTCGTGTTTCATGGCGAGTAGGTGAACTTTGACCCCTGGTAACCCCCCTTCAGCAAGCTCATACAGTCACCAATTTGATAACTTTAAATCAGACATGCCTTATGATCAGACTGACCGAGTTTGAAGCCGATCAATCGAAATCCCTAGGAGGAGTTCGATCAAATGCAAAGGCTGTAAACGGTCAAACTCGAGGTCCAAAATGGACCTTCAATACAAAATGGCCGACTTCCTGTGGGGTTTCGACCATGGCGGTAATAGACTTTTTTGTACGTCCTGACAAGATACACATATGTACCAAGTTTCGTAATTCTAGGATAAAGCATGGCATGGGCTGTTCATTTAAAATACTCTAGGGGTCGCTATATAGAAAAATTAGGCCACGCCCACCAAATAATCGCTATGGATTCCTGTTCGGGATGGATAAGGATCCATCCTAGTGAGTTTGGAGCAGCTCACCCCGAAACTGTGGAATTCAGAGCCAACGAAATTCGATGGCGTTCGCAACGCCGCCACGCCCACCTGCTTCATCGCAGCCGGTCGGGGTTGGAATCCACAACACACCAACTTGTCTTCTGTCTCTGGACACAGTTTCATGTTGATTAGGTCAAAGGGCTAAGATAGCGACCGTTCACAGTAAAACATTACACTTCCTGCTCTCAGGGGGCGTGGCCTACATAAAAAAAAATTTCACACTGCAGGGTATTTTAGGACACCTGATGTCGATCAATCACTGAAGTTTGGTCCCTCTATGTGTTTTTGTATAGGAAATATAAGAGGTTTTTGTTTCATGGCGTGTAGGTGAACTTTGACCCCTGCTAACCCCCCTTCAACATGCTCCAAAACTCACCAATTTGATAACTTTAAAATCAGAACATGCCTTATGATCAGACTGACCGAGTTTGAAGCCGATCAATCAAATCCCTAGGAGGAGTTCGATCAAATACGAAGGCTGTAAACGGCCCAATCAGGCTCCAAAATGGACCTTCAATCCAACATGGCCGACTTCCTGCGATACTTGCACTATGACATTACTTGTAAATTCTGAGCGTCTTAGTGAGCTCTACAACTGTACCGAATTTCAAGTCTCTACGATGAAGTAAGTGAATAGCAATGGGTCTTTGAAAATTGCTAGTTGCCGCCGTTGAGCAATTTTTTTTGCGATTTTTGCGGCGACCTTAAAATTCAAAATTTTTAAACTAGTCGCGACCGCCAAGTTTGGTGAGTTTTTGAATATGATAAAGCCCCCAAAAAGGCACACGAAGAGGTGGGAAGAATAATAATAATTAAAGCTGCGAGCAGCCTCGGGCGGCCCTCGCAGCACCCTACCCTACGCCCTGAGACGGACGAGGCACCTGCCGCACTCAGGGCTTCGCCCTGAGCACGGAAGACACTCCAACAACTCCAATTTTACTTCACCCAGGAACACTCTCCACGCACTCGGGACACTCCAAAACACACTCTGGTAAGGTTCCCACAAGTACCTATTTTCACAACACTTAGTGCGATTTTCACCATTTTCACACATCCACCAACCCTGGCATATCACACATCCCCGCACTCAGGGCTACGCCCTGAGCACGGAAAACCGACTCCCAGCTCGATCCGACGCTCCTAGCGAAACTTGAAAAATCAATGGGAGTCTATGGCAGCTATAGGAAGGGGAGGGGCCAGGGCCACCAAACTCGGTGGAGACCTGGAGGGGGTCGAGACATGTATACACACCGAGTTTGGTCAGGATGGCACGTGTACTTTTTGACTTACAGAGCTTGCTCACTTTTTTTTTTATATGGGTGTCAATGGCAGCTATGTCAACGGAATGAGCTACAGCCACCAAACTTACAGGGAACCTGGGTCCCCTCCATGGGTCTCTCGAGGCCAAGTATGGGCCCCATACCTCAAATACTTTTTGACTTATTGAGCTTGCTCATCCGACTTTTCTGGTTTTCATCCTATATCCTAACCCTAACCCTTAACCCTAACCCTTACCCTAGATTCTTCACTTACCCTAACCAAACACAAGATTCTTCACTTAACCTAACCTCACAGGAGTAAGAACGTCTCACAAAAACCTCTCCCAGGAACACTCTCCAGGCACTCGGGACACTCCAAAACACACTCTGGTAAGGTTCCCACAAGTACCTATTTTCACAACACTTTGGGCAATTTTCAGGATTTTCACCAACACTGGCCGCACTCAGGGCTACGCCCTGAGCACGGACGAGGCACCTGCCGCACTCAGGGCTACGCCCTGAGCACGGACGAGGCACCTGCCGCACTCAGGGCTTCGCCCTGAGCACGGAAGACACTCCAACAACTCCAATTTTACTTCACCCAGGAACACTCTCCACGCACTCGGGACACTCCAAAACACACTCTGGTAAGGTTCCCACAAGTACCTATTTTCACAACACTTAGTGCGATTTTCACCATTTTCACACATCCACCAACCCTGGCATATCACACATCCCCGCACTCAGGGCTACGCCCTGAGCACGGAAAACCGACTCCCAGCTCGATCCGACGCTCCTAGCGAAACTTGAAAAATCAATGGGAGTCTATGGCAGCTATAGGAAGGGGAGGGGCCAGGGCCACCAAACTCGGTGGAGACCTGGAGGGGGTCGAGACATGTATACACACCGAGTTTGGTCAGGATGGCACGTGTACTTTTTGACTTACAGAGCTTGCTCACTTTTTTTTTTATATGGGTGTCAATGGCAGCTATGTCAACGGAATGAGCTACAGCCACCAAACTTACAGGGAACCTGGGTCCCCTCCATGGGTCTCTCGAGGCCAAGTATGGGCCCCATACCTCAAATACTTTTTGACTTATTGAGCTTGCTCATCCGACTTTTCTGGTTTTCATCCTATATCCTAACCCTAACCCTTAACCCTAACCCTTACCCTAGATTCTTCACTTACCCTAACCAAACACAAGATTCTTCACTTAACCTAACCTCACAGGAGTAAGAACGTCTCACAAAAACCTCTCCCAGGAACACTCTCCAGGCACTCGGGACACTCCAAAACACACTCTGGTAAGGTTCCCACAAGTACCTATTTTCACAACACTTTGGGCAATTTTCAGGATTTTCACCAACACTGGCCGCACTCAGGGCTACGCCCTGAGCACGGACGAGGCACCTGCCGCACTCAGGGCTACGCCCTGAGCACGGACGAGGCACCTGCCGCACTCAGGGCTTCGCCCTGAGCACGGAAGACACTCCAACAACTCCAATTTTACTTCACCCAGGAACACTCTCCACGCACTCGGGACACTCCAAAACACACTCTGGTAAGGTTCCCACAAGTACCTATTTTCACAACACTTAGTGCGATTTTCACCATTTTCACACATCCACCAACCCTGGCATATCACACATCCCCGCACTCAGGGCTACGCCCTGAGCACGGAAAACCGACTCCCAGCTCGATCCGACGCTCCTAGCGAAACTTGAAAAATCAATGGGAGTCTATGGCAGCTATAGGAAGGGGAGGGGCCAGGGCCACCAAACTCGGTGGAGACCTGGAGGGGGTCGAGACATGTATACACACCGAGTTTGGTCAGGATGGCACGTGTACTTTTTGACTTACAGAGCTTGCTCACTTTTTTTTTTATATGGGTGTCAATGGCAGCTATGTCAACGGAATGAGCTACAGCCACCAAACTTACAGGGAACCTGGGTCCCCTCCATGGGTCTCTCGAGGCCAAGTATGGGCCCCATACCTCAAATACTTTTTGACTTATTGAGCTTGCTCATCCGACTTTTCTGGTTTTCATCCTATATCCTAACCCTTACCCCTTACCCTAACCCTAACCCTTACCCTAACCCTACCCTAACCCTAACCCTTACCCTAACCCTAACCCTTACCCTAACCCTAACCCTAACCCTACCCTTACCCTAACCCTAACCCTAACCCTAACCCTTACCCTAACCCTAACCCTAACCCTAACCCTAACCCTAACCCTAACCCTTACCCTTACCCTAACCCTAACCCTTACCCTAACCCTAACCC
Organism: Xiphophorus hellerii; assembly: GCF_003331165.1. Classification (NCBI taxonomy): domain Eukaryota; kingdom Metazoa; phylum Chordata; class Actinopteri; order Cyprinodontiformes; family Poeciliidae; genus Xiphophorus; species Xiphophorus hellerii. The sequence goes on from NC_045682.1 coordinate 64,234, forward strand.
TTACCCTACACTCCAAAACACACTCTGGTAAGGTTCCCACAAGTACCTATTTTCACAACACTTTGGGCAATTTTCAGGATTTTCACCAACACTGGCCGCACTCA